>NC_092863.1:13261164-13332253 GCF_032062135.1 Pyxicephalus adspersus | reverse complement strand
CTCGTTCTTGGTACCAGGTTGTGAACTTTAATCCGTCCATATGTCAAGCTTGGACTGCTTTTCCTCATTAAAGATGTTAGATGTGCAGTTTTATTGCAATGACCGTATTCTACTTTGCTTGAACTAAATCTACGATATTCTCCTATCCACATTTTGTAGCAGGGCACCACAGTCTTCCTTTTTTTCTACCTGTAGATGATCTTCACTCATGTTAATTGGCCATACCAGGATGACGTAACTCCCATGCGGGTGCACAGCAATTTATTCATTATTAGTATGCACAACATAAACCAGGTTTGTTGGGTTTCCCAGGGAATGAACACTGAGGTGCGCATGCGCAGCTCAGCAAATTTTGTTACCTGGATGGGGATCAGACTGCAACAGGTATTGCAGAAGGGACATCCCCCGCCCCTTTCTCCAATAACCACCTTCCTGAATTACCAAAGTTCAAAGCCAGGCTTTAGTTCCACATTAACATCCTCCAAACTTGCTTAGACTGTATGTAACATTTCAGAGTTGGACAATGTTTGAACATCCGGTTTTATTGGTGTCTGTGTCCAGTTCCTGACCACACAGTGATGGGAATTCTAATGAAACCCTGAAGGAAGGTAGAAGCTTTTGTACACACCCAATAATAACATTTTGGCTAACATTCTGCTTCAAAGCTTGATTTATCTTGGTCATTGGTTTAACATTACAATTATTGTAATAATAATTGCAGTATGTTTTTTAAAACAAGGCATTAAGTGACTTTAAATATTTACTCATTAAAATAATAGGCAGCTGCTCAGTTTAAAGGTCACCCACTCGCTTTAGAGATTGGGTTACTAGGCATCTCAAGCTTGTTAAAGCAAAATATAACAAAAGACATTATATGGGTATCCTGGACAGACGCTAACATCTGATACCAAAAAGGTAAAAAACAATTAGCTAGAACTTGATCAAAAGGAGGTTGGTTGTATGTTTTTCCTGCTTTCAATGTACAAGGCTCATCTACCCCAGTCAATATGTTATTCCAGTTGTGTTATTTGTTTCTGCTCTGATTAGATGCACGGTAAGCCATAATAATAAATCGTTTGCAGTTGTAATACATACGCATATAATGTATGTTTTATAGAACATTACCAAAACACATCCTAATGCAGAAACTGCAGTTCAGTGCACTGCTATTTCTTTTAAATTGCACTCCAACATACACCCCTAATGCACTACAAAGAGGCCACCAAAGGTAGTAGGAAAAAATGAGCATTGGCATCTCCCTGAAAATAAATAGGGTATCTTACATTGCTTGTAGTAATACATTGCAAAGGTCTGAATCTGATCATAAAGGCAATTAAATACATTGCAATAAGTGTCAGCCATGTATATCCAATCTGGTTGACCAACCTCTCTGAGCTCACATTTTTAGATAACCTTAATTATAGTTATTTGAGTTACGTATCCTAAAATTTGCATTTTTAGGTATTTCAGTCTGGTGGGCATATATTGTCCATCCAATGTTACAAATAGTTTGGAGATAGATTGGTTTATGTCTGCTTACTAAAGATCTAACACTTGACTCAACTAATTTTTCAACCATACCTGTAAAGATTGAGCTTAGCCCATCTTTTGCCTTTGTTCCAAGTTTTGATGCCATGAGATACCATTTTTACTGAAGTTAACCTCCTTTTTTTCATTGTATAGTGTGAATTGCCTTTGTTGTTACAGGTTGATAAGAAATTCTGGACCTGAAAATCCTAGCTATTTCTGAAGCTGCAAGCTATTTACAAATGTGTTGCTTTTAATACAAAATCAGAATGGTAAAAGTTCACCCACAATAGATACTTCAGTTACTGTTTTTTACTAAAATAATTAATCACCCACTTGCATCCTATTTCTCTCCATCACTGATAACACCAGACATGTCTTCCCACCTACCAAAGAGATTAAAGAGATGGTCCTTGCAGCTTTTTGAATTTCAGACCCCCCTTCCAATACAGTGAATATAGCAATTAATAGCTGGGAATCCCTGGAATAATTTAATTCATGTCCAAAGCAAACATATAATTAGCCTTCCATTATCCACCTGTAAATAAAATGGTTTTAGGTGAGCTGACATTTTGCATCATTGAGCAAATGACATAATTTTTAAATAAACTTTTCCACTGCATTAGCAGCCATGGCACCTCTCATAAAAATGACTCTAATATCATTTCTATATGACAGGAACCCCTCAACAAACAAGGATTTCTAATTATTCTACAATAAAGAGAACACCAAATTAGGAGTTGCAGGTTGCCAATGTAAGCACCCAAGTGACCTGAACCTGCCCTCCCTTATCATTGTGTTGCCAAGTGACTTCTTTGTTCTGATCTCCCAAGTGGTAGGAAGCAGATCAATGCTGATGAACAGGCTTGAGTATCTTAATCCATTTATCCAACTATATAATTACTTTAAAACTAATTACAGGAAAATAATTTCCTGTCCCTGATAAGCTGACTACTTTTTGTTTTTGTTTAGAAGCTCTTCCTTCTCTATGCCTTCATTTTATATTCTGAACTGTAGAATATATTGATCAATCTCAAACAACTGTATATGTCTTTAATGAAGTACGGATCTCATCCTTTACCTTTGCAGTTGTTAGTGCTATCTGGGGACAGTACATATTATGCATCAAGTTATTTTATCTAAATATTTATCAGTTTTTTGTTTACTGTATATGTCACCTTTACTTTTATTTATTATTATATACTGCATTTTAATTGTATCCTATTATATTATCCTATTACTTTACTGCTGTGAATGATTGAGGTTTGCCACAAACACCAATTCTGATGCTGCTGACTTACAAAAAAATACACACACACCAAAGAGATACATGGGCTAATTAAACCCTAAAATGTACTAAATCTATACCATTCTTTTGATGCTGTACATATCGGGCAATCGTCTGACAGGTTATAACACTAAATGTCTTTCATTGAGTAACCATGTTGAATTTCACTGCAGCACAGTTACTCGATGTGACCTAATAGCTATAGCCATTAGGCCTCATGGGTTGCATGTATATGTACACTGAGGAGAATTATCAGCATTGCCACTGGTGAAAGCCAGTCTCCTCAATGTCTGTCAGCACAGGAAACTCCAAGCCCCCACTGGTGTGTTCATTGACAGTGCTTTGCCTGGGGAGAAGAGTTAGGGGGCTTGCACAGCATTTGCAGGAAGAGTGCAAATTTGTGGGTGTGAAGACTTTCAACACCTATGAGGAGGTGACAGGGCCTAAGGCTTCATACACATGTGCAATAATTATCGTTGGAAAGGATCTTTCACGAGGACGGCGGACGACGAGTGCTGTGCACACGCCAGATTCTCGTCCGATATCAGCCCTGAGGCAATTATGGGACGAGAATCATCTGAGGTGTATGCGTAGCCACACATTTCAGAGCTTGTGGTGAAAGGTAAATGAAACAAAAATCTAACTCCTCCTGTGCAAAACTGAACTTCAAAGACAATACTAATTAAATGAAACTAGGAGAAAATCCTCGTTGCACAGTTTTCAACATGTTAGGAAATCTAAACTATCATTTGTTACCTAAATGTTCACAGAAATTGTGTAGTCGGTTAATGTTTCCTTCTCCATGTGTGATGTTAGAATGTGGTATAACAAACATAGGTAGGTCTCTCACATTTCTCATTCCTTATGAGAGAGCTGTTTTAGTGAGACTTCCCTGATGTCACCCCTGTGTTAGCTGATCTGTGAAGCAAATAATACAATGAGTGTGATGCATTTATTAGTGAATCAGAAAAAAGTGCACAGAACCCCATTTCTGCTGCTCAGGTTATATAGTTCTACTATATAAAAAAAAAAACACCACCCAGGGTATGGGGCATACTATTTACTGTTAGTAGATTTTGAAAAAAGGTACAATTAGATGTGAGTTGGTAAATAGAAGGGCCATGTAAGCATTTTTAAAATGAACACACAATCTCATATTGCCTTAATGTACATTGCTTTTGAATCATAAAGACATCTTTTGTGCCAAACAATAGCAGTCTTCCAGGAAATTCCATCCCTGCTGGCTAACTTGAGATTGAAGTACCTAGAACAGAGGTAGGCAAACTCTTGCCTTTAGGCCGGATACGGCCTAGCCAGTATTCCAGTCCGGCCTAACACCCCCCTAGTTGTTTATTGTTGATTTCGGCCTAATTGAATTGTCGCGTTATTGCGAGTTCCTGCGATATCATCGATATCATCAAGTTCCCGCACAGTAACCCCAATTACTATGTCTAAAGAGCAGAAGCAATGCACAGCTACCAGTCTCCGGAACGTTGACCTCGAACATCGTGTCTTAAACCCCAAATGGAATGACGAATTATTCTTTGTCCAGTGCGGCAACACAGCCTTGTGTTTAGTGTGCAACGACACCAACAGCACTTTCAAGTGGTCGAATCTCAAGGGGCATTTCGATGCCAAGCACACGCATGCGTACTGACTACACTGCGGATGAGCTGAAGACTGAGGCTGCTCGCTTGCAGTCATGGTGTGAAAAAACCTTTCCTTGGACACCTTGTTTCTTCTGGCCTAGTGTGCCTTCTTAACCTCCTGAAATGGCCTAGTAGTCCAAAAAGTTTGCCATCCCCTGATCTAGAATATCTGAAGAGGTCAAGGGCTGCCCACAGACTGACATTCATTTCCTAGTAAGCATATTTGGCTAGATGGAGCTTCAATCATTTCTGGCTTATGAATCAGACTTTAAAAGGAAGGAAAACAATATATGTTATTACTAATTTGTAAATTCACCATACATGCAAGTTGTGACCTATGGAAAGCATACACAGTTGGGGCGGTATAATTGTTTATCAAGCCAAACATTTTAATTTAGTAGTAAGGGGAAATGTTTAAAGTGAATAACTGTATAAGAGAGGATTTTCTTTACCTCTGGATATATTTCCACTCACTTCCCATTGGATCACTAAAACAGACAATAAAGAGAAATCTCTACAACAAGACAAAAGCTGCACAAAAAATATTTAAAAAAAAAGCCTTCAGGGACAAATATTTCCATGTCCAATCAGTGCACAACATTACAAAAATATCTAATTGACAATCTTTCCTGGTGAGACCGCCCCCCTGCCCATCAACAGGTAGCATATATTTTAGAGAAATTATTCATAGATTCACATCTAGCTCAAAAGGATCTATTTCTTGAGCACATCAAATTATTCGTGGCCAGTGGATGAATTCAATTTTCTTTTAAACTAGTTGCTTATGAACTCTCTATATAAAGTAAATGTTTGGCATTATATGATCAATCATATTGATAGTTTTGTTGGCTTTGTTTATTTACAAATAACCCTCACGCTCCGTCAAGGACTAGAAGGAATAAGGTGGCCATGGACAGTTTGATGTCTCAAAAGACATTTTCCTATCTAGAAAGCACTAGCTTGCTGCCGGGCCCCATCTATGGTGTTCCTCCCAGTGCAGCCAAGGGATGGTTAAAGCATAAACATGGTAAAACCTTAACTCTCTTTTTTACTTAAAAAACAGTTCTATCAGCTATTGGATTAAACAAGAACTTTCTTTTTTTACTATTTACCATTGGTAACAACATTTATATACAATTATTACCTTCATTACTTCACTGCTGCATGGCCCAAATAAATAATGCTTAAATCAGTTGTATACACATGGCCTGCTGAAACATGAGAGTTATGTATAGATTCATAATTGTGTTACTCTTCGTTTTGGTATTATTCTGCACATAATCTATAATTGAAGCCAAAAATTATTTTTGTTTCTCATATAGTCAGAAAGTGTTCCAAAATCCACCAGGTTTTATAGTGCTGTCTGCATTTCTGTTGGTGAGATTTTTCTCTGTAGTGATAAATACCATAACTGTGACAGAATTCTCACCTACAAAAACACATAAAGGAATAACTGTACAATACAAAACTTATAAAATACAAAACAATACTTAAGCACTCTACTCTGTTGACTGAAGTAATTTCTGTATCTTACACAAACATAAAAAATGAGAAAGTTTAATAAAGACTCACACGAAAAGGTTTTTCATGTGTCTACAAAACATGTGAAATCCCAATTTCTTCTGAGCTGGTAATCACACAATCTGTTACTTTGATTGGACAAAATCTTTCATGTCTAGGAATGACAGACTTTAACCCTTCTGTGCTCTATCAGAAAACAAATAAAATAAATGTTTTAAATTTGTTTGTATTGCTGCTGCAGGCAACCTCCCAGATATTGGTTTTACTGGACACTGAGTCACTGAGGATGATGAAAGATCAATAATGGCAAGAAAACTTACTGACCCGTCAAAAATACATCCTAAACATAAAGAAAAAAATACTTTTGACTTTCTCTCTGTAATTATACAATATAGGATCAAACATATTCCCCTATTAGCTAATGCTGTTCTCTGCTCCCCAATGTCCCTGGTTTGTGGGCAGTCCTTTAGAATCTCTGTATATGATGAAGGACCACTGGTACGCTGGTCCTGCATTGTATGAGATGATGTTGGTGGGATGTGACTGGTCCAGCAGGGGAAGAGGAGATACTTTAGTGCACTGGTCATTTGCCATTTTCATTACCCACCAGACAAAACTAACAATGACATGTACAGGGAGGCACAACAACATGAATTGTTTACAGCTCTGCTGTACAGGGGATTGCAAGGGGCTGATAACAAATCAAGTTAGGTTTCTACAATGCTTGAATTAAAAACAGAAAAATACATTTAAGAATGTGTCATTGAATACAGACTAATATTATATCTGACTGGATTTTAGCATTTAAAACAGGGGTGTCAAACTCAAATACACAGAGAGCCAAAAATTAAAAACTTAGACAAAATCGTGGGCCAACCTTGAAATTTATTGAAAAAATTAAAGATTCCCCTTCTCATTAGATATAAAACCTTTTCATATGGAAACAAAGAGGTTTTGCTCCACATTCATTCTGGAACAAGCCTTTAATAGAGAAAGAGGCATAAGTTTTTTTGTTTTTAAGAAAAAATCTTATGCCTTTTTTTTCTGCTTTGTAGCCTTCTGAGTAAAATTTCATTGGTAACCTTTTTGCACAGGCTAACAATAATAATAACAATTTTCTTCTATGAAAATCCAACTATTCAAGTCCATGGCTTGGAGTAGCAAAGAAAAGTACAGCTGAGGGGGAGCGATAGTAATGCTAGAAATAGCAGCTTTTTGCCCCCGGGCCAGAGTTTGACACCCCTGATTTAAAATGTCTTTAAGGTTTACTGTACTCTGCTTACATAATATTTATTATTTTCATTGGATTTCTACAAATACTTATTGCAGAATGAATAGACATGAGAGATCAGGGGCCAAGCATGCTTTCAGCCCAATAAATTTATAACAAAGTTGGGATACAAGTCAAGCTCTTGGTAACAAGGTGAAACCACGACCAGGATGTGCCACAGAGCAATTATTTCTGGGTTAGCATAGGTAACGTAGGCTTCTCTTGGTAATAATGGAGACTTTTAAAGGTTTAGAACTAACCGGGTAAATCATTTTAATGTTTTGTAGACTCTTTTCTCTACAAATAGTAATGCAGATATAAATAATGGCATTTATACATGGAACAAATATACAAATAGAAAGCGCAAAAATAGTCTTCTACAAAATGGTATTAAAAAGAATCCCTAAGCTTAGTGTCGGTCAGTAAAAAGCTTTTGCTGATTTTAAAAACTGTTCCCCTCGTTCAAAGGACAATGTTCAGGCCTAGCAATAGGCCACCCAGCCTTCAGCAATGCATCCTGGCAGGACCCAGAGACAGGGTATTTCTGCAGATGAATGTAGTAATGGAGGACTGTGGCTACAGTATGTATTAAGGGAATCATGAAATAAACAGCCCCCATGGTCATTCTTTTTATTTTGATCTAATGCACATCTGTATGTTTTTTCTTTTGCAGCGTGTGGTATTAAACTTTTCTTTAACACAGCATTATGAATGATTACTTGATTGAAAGGTTGTTCTTTGTTTAGAAACTGGGCTTTTAGAACAGGTATTTTGGTACATGTTACATTCTTTCTTTAACAATAAATCTGTCATTGCAATTTATATAGCATCCCCTCTCTCCACTAAATTTTACCATGCTGAATCAATCTTTCTGTCACCAGTGACATCTCTCATAAATCAGGGTATTTTTGCATCATTTTGGAGCTGCACAGCAGAAGCTTACCAACAGCATCTCACCCAAACGTGCTGAATAATTTGTGAGATGCCCAGAAAAGATTGCGTGCCCCAGGCCACAACATGGAGCAGAGAGCTGGCAGACAAAGAAGCGCTCAGTGTACTGAGATAAATGGCATTTTCCAGCTTTAGATCTTACTGGTGTGCTTTAATAAACAACTTGGGACTGTCGTGACGGTGACAGAATCTTGATGCACACACTGCAGTGGAACCCTAATGACTTGAAAATGCCATAATAAAAGAAAAAGAAAAGCAATATCTTCTTGTATGTGGAACAGGAAAAAGAAAGGAGCCTAGGCAGGTCCACTCTGGCAATGTAACAGCTCATAAAAAGAAATGCTGCTATGCTCTAAAGTATTTCTAGAGGTGCTGAAAATAAACTTGTCACAAGACTGGGCAATTCAAACTGAACATATGATAAAAAAATGTATAAACTTAAGTTACCTTAAAAATGATTAAATGATCCAGAGGTAGATGACTTCATATGTAAGTCTCAACCTTTATTGTAATATTGTATAATAAAATCTCAGAAAATATAGAAATTGTTTTCACTGTAACTGGTAGCTAGATAAGACCAACAATGAATGTGTGATGCTGACATGACCACAGAAGCTGAGCATTGAAAACATGAGAGGCAGCTGCAAGTCTCCATCACAGGGACTCTTTCTGCACCAATTTGTGGTAATTAGGAGGGCCCCTGGGTCACTTGCATCTGTAACCTTTGTGACAACTGTTCCTATGGTAATGGAATTAAAATACTAAAAATCACAACTACGTTTTACACTTTGCTGTGTCTTTTATGTTACAATTACCAGTGATTAATCACACGTGATTAATCTTTGGTGATGGTTGCTATAGAAGAAAAATCCCCCTTACCTTTCTATGCTCTAGCCCAAATTAAAAAAAATAAATTAAAAGATGCCCAGGGCAAAAATTAATGTAAATGGAACAGGGTCAGGCATTGGCTGTTGGGTTTTCAGGTTTTATTTGAGATCTGTGTGTCAGAGCATATAATATAGGAAGAGGATGGGTAACCTGTACTTTAGGTTCTTAATGGGGGCTTTAACTAAAAATATAAATCTGATACAGTTCAGTTCCATACAAAAATGTCTGATTTGGACTGGCAAATGCATATCTGCATATTATAGACATTTGCAGATATGTTAGGGATAACAATGACAATTTTTCAGATGAAAATGTATTGGAATCTAATCTAATCTATCTATCTATCTATCTATCTATCTATCTATCTATCTATCTATCTATCTATCTATCTGTCTGTCTGTCTGTCTGTCTGTCTGTCTGTCTGTCTATCTATCTATCTGTCTGTCTGTCTGTCTGTCTGTCTGTCTGTCTGTCTATCTCTCTATCTGTTTATTTATCCTGATCACAATCTGCTTATCTATAGTAAAACCTTTTTTGTCACTGACTGGTTGTAAGAATTTGTGATCACAGTGCTTCATGGAATTCCCACGTGCCATCCTACTTAGCTCACCCTTGCCATTTTTAAGCGATTAAAGTGTGCTATCCGGTGATAACACTTTGAAGTATAGCTCATTATATAAAGTGTCAAAGCAGAGTAGCACATTATAATCAGTTATAACTGACAGCAATGCTTGTAACAGCCATAACCTGTGAAATGCTCTATTCCTTGTAACGACACCAAGGAACTGAGAGGTGAACCAAGAATGTCTTGTTACTTGTCAGTATTGGATAGAACAGTAATACCTCCATGAGGAAATAAATATTAAATAAATATTTTGTTAAGCACATAGCATTGGGGAGTAGATATTATGCTGGGAACTTTATTTGTGAATGGATTATCTTTTATATTCTAAAGCCTTTCTTTATGCATATGATTACTTGCATATGATACAAAATGTAGCATGGTATTCATTAATACATACATTTATTTTTGTGCAGGCAGTATAAATACCTGAATTGAACTTGATATAAACATGTTGTAAACCACTGCACAGCAGAATTAAGAATTGAAGAGGGAAAAACAGAATGCACGTAAGAAGCCCAGCTAACAGGAAACAATATGGTAGGAAGGCTGAGCTTGTCTTTCTGTTTCTCCTTTGATTGGTCAGTTACATGCTAGAGGAGGAACAAGACCAATAAGTGTTAATTAAAAAAATCAGGTCAGTAAAAAATCAGGTATTTTGTCTTGCTAGACAGAGTTGTGGTGTATAGTTAGGCTATGTAAATAACAGGACTGGGTTGACACATCTGGTGAAAACATTTAGCATTCATTGCAACAGTGTTTCTCAAGCAGGGTTGCTCAGAAGCTGCTAAGGATTCCTTGAGCATTTCTCAGGTCAGTTACCACTGACACCAATAATCTTTTTCTGTAAGGATGACATTCTTCCCATTGGTCAACAGTTTAAGAGGCATTCTTCCTACTGGCCACCATGGTAAAATTGTTGCAGGCTGTGATTATAGTAATTATAGTAGGGGTTCCATGAAGACCTGAAATATAGTTCAAACAGTTCCCTCATGTTAAAAAGTTCAGGAAACACTGCATTACAACTTGCCATTACAGTGTCCTCCTTATTCCACACTATTTAATGGGAGTGCAACTTTTGGGTACTGGAATGCTCTTCTCACTGAATAATGCAAGGACAATAAGTCTGGCCAGTATAGCCAATTACAGATGTGCCTCCCAGACTAAAAAAACAAACCACTGAAAAAAAAAACACACACCCACAAAAACCTAAAGGTGTCAGACCACCCGAAGGTGAGTTTTTGGTTTGAGTTATGTGCTTGAGGATTAGAGTTACATTCCTAAATTATTAGATACTCCTACATAAAGATTTTTCTGACATAGTTTTTGTTCTCTGTTACTTTCCACCTTTTTTGTCCCAGCCCAACTTTGTATGTTCCAGAACCTATTCTATTCTTCATAGTGCAAAATAATATACATAATCCAGCAAAATTGGGAACCCCTAATAATGAGCATATTAGGTCAGCAAACTCAGAACATAGTAACAGTACTCAAACCATAATATAATTTATGTAACCATCCTGCAACTATAAAAATTGATTTGTTTTTCAGGATGTAAGCTTTGACAGCAATGATAATTTTTAATGCCCACCTTATGTGTTATATATTCCTCATGTTTAGGAAATTAAGCTGAAAGTTCTTGCAGAAAAGTATGAGCTGACAATTTATGCTGCCACGCATATGTGTCAGTGCGTATAGTGTGAATGAACCTCTACTCTAACTTCACACTTGTGCATTATGGTAATATGTTTTACAACTCATTGCTGCAATATACCTATTACCATATGTTAATGGTTATAGCAGTATTCATATTGAATGGCACTACATTTCATATATAGTAACAGCCAATGCACCTGCACTAGTTTAGAATAATGTGCATACTAGTTGTTATCTACACTGTGTTGCCAAACAGGTTGCAGGTACATTTTTTGTTTGTGTGAGGTATGCTAACAGTCAAAAATAATTGGGCTGCTTTAATACGGTGTGCCTCAAAGCATGAAAAGATGTACTCTTATACTCACAATGGGCATGACGTTGCTCACAAAACACCTTTACTGTACCTGAATACAAGTTGCAAATCACTATAGAATTTGTATAAAGCAAGTGACAGAACCCCCTGTAGATCAAAATACAACCACAACATGAGACTGACTAGTTCAGGCTTGATATTGTAGGCAAGCAAACAGTGTTTAAATTCTTAAACAGCTTTAGCCAGGGCTGAGCACTATAAACTTTTAAACTGCGATTTAAAATTTAATGTGTAACTTTGGTAGGACAAACATACTTATTACTAGGAGAACAAAGAGGTGAATACAAATGTTGTACAATTGGAATTAGGTGTTTAATGGAGCCATGAACTTTTTACTTTACATAAACTACATTATATCTCAATTTATGAAAAGGTTCAGTCCATCTAAAAAAAACTTTGTTTTTTTTTAAACTTCCAAATGTGATATACGTTGTGATATAGTTTGTAATATCTGCTAAATCTGTACACTTGTGTTCATAAGAATGAATGATGAAGGGGCATCATACTTTTCTTTTGCATGTTAAATGTATAAAATGGAAAAGGCCTCTGTGTGGGGCTCCAACTTGGGCTCAGACAGTTAAGAACTACGGTAGAAGATGGGAAAACACACACACACACACACACACACACGCACAACAATCGACAACAATCCCATAAGGAAATTCAAGGATCACATTACCTGTGACAAGCATGTAAGATATATCTGTATAATAAGAAGTTTTAAACATGCCATAACATAAAGCACTGAGCAGAGGGCAGAATAAAATAGTGGCAGTAAAATCAAAACTAGGGGAACAAAAGCTGTATGCAAACACACCTACAGACATACACACAAAATATGCCATGTACCTTTAAAAGAAATATTTTTTTAATATTCATCTCTATTTAAATTTACTCAATAGCACTGCCCTCCATATAAAAATACAAACTTTAAAACATTTTATATTACAATATTTGTGGGAGGCAAAAGTGAGTAAATAAAAAGTTAAAGCTTTGACAACAATGAGAATCACAATAATATTTGACTTATAGCTCAACTTTTCAACAACAGTAATATAAAAGTCAATACAAAAGTGGTCATCAATATTTGAAACCTAAAGCTACAACCAACACTCTCATTATGATGTCCAAGACTGGATTGTAAAATTTCTTTATGGTTTTCAGAAAAGCTACTTGATGCTTGGTAAGAGCCTGGATACCTTTTAGACTGAAATATACATGCTAACATTTTATAATAGATTGTGTATTTAGGGCCCAATAACTTGATGATGTCTCTACTGTCCAGAATGTTTATTTGGGGTGAATATCTTCTCAGGTATTTGCAGGTAAGGAGTAAAACAAAAGTTTTAAGTCATTACATGCTATTTAAAGAGCAGGCACTATAACCCCAACATTATTATTCTGCTTTTGAAGTTGCTATTACAAGTTTATACAACTAGACATTCTCATGACAAGACACATAAAACCTAACAAAGTGATTCTGCAAGCTTCTGGCCCAGCTATTGGCATGGCCCAGTTAGTGCCAAAGGCCTGAACAGATAAGCTATATACTCTGGATATTCTTGGCATGACATCACTGGTGGCCTTACAAGGATCCAAGGGCAGCAATACCAAGATATCAAACGCATGCCAAGGGCTTTAGATCAGCACCGAACCTTGATACCTAGCCATTGTGCTATGTAACCTCCCTGGGCGATTCAGATGTGTGCAGAGATTACAAATATATGATCAGAGAATAGAGAATCCCTTCCCAGGCATATATGTACTGGAGATAAATGTGACTGGCATACACAGCTTGTGCCCTTGTCGTGTTTATCCCTGGCTGTCTTGTTTGCTTAGTGCAGCTTCTGTTGTGTTTACTATGCACATCTCGCTTCCACTAATTACTTGTTGATTTTATGTTGGAAGATCTCATTCCCATCACTGCTAATTCTGTAAAATGACAATGTATCAACTGATGGTTACTGTAGGGTGCTGTCTCTAAACTTCTACGCCTTGCAAGAAAAAAAAATAATAATCTCAGAGTACTTACTTTGTCCTTCAAACTTCCGGATGATTGTGTCCAGGTAAGTGTTCTGGGGGGCCACATGGCCCCTTCTCACTGGCATTTTGGAATAATAGAATTTGTCCTTCCCTCCAGCTGAAAAGTTACCAGTTCCTCCAGGTCACCCTGCTGTTATCAATGTCCTCAAACAGAGATCTTAGAGCAATAGAAAAGGAAACAAAATGTATCCCATCTTCTGGCATCATGGCAGTGACATTCTGTGCTTTCTTTTAACCCCCTTCTGTATTCAGGACCCAGATACCCCAGTGTATCCAACAAGCGATGAATCAGGGATTAAGGATTTGCAGGGATGGCACAAGCAGTGCTGAGAGCCTGCCAACTGTGCTCCCCCTCCTCTAAACTAAACATGTGCCACACGAAAGGAGTTGTCAGCAGCTACAACTGTTAGGAGTGATAACTTCAATCCAGCCCTGGCTTTATGACGTCCTACTGAACCAAAAAAAATCCCCAAGGAGGTCAGAGATCACAGGTGCAAATGGCAGGAGCTCCAAGCTGCTCCTCTACTAGACACAGCATCCAGATCAATGACAAGATAGTGGGAGCTGTCCTCACTGTGTGGTGCTGAACGTGCTGCTAGTAATCCTCAACTGGGGGTGGAGTGGGGCTGCTCTCCATTAAATCCAGACTCACGTTGCATGTACAGACAAGTCTTATTTTCCGTGTCTATAAGACAGTTTGCAAGGAAATCCCTTCTGTTCACTCTTCAGTTGCTGGGCAGAGCTGCTGTTCTTCCATGAAAGCAAGGTTTTCGAAGAGATGATCATCTGTTTGAATGATCTCTGCTTCCTACATACATTGTACGATATAGATGAATATGGAATTATTATATCTTATACAGATGCATCAGTCTTTTGGGTTAATAGCCCTATGTACTGAGGACAATCTGGATTAAAAGATCAGAGGTTAATCACGTGTCTTCTGCTAGCAACAGAAGATCTGTGCTATATACAATGAATATGGGAAGTAAGAACATTGGAAGCATCCTTCATTATTATATACAGCTACAGGTACAAGCTTGATTTTTTAACCCCTATTACCCCTTTCTCTCTTGGGAGACCCGTGATACTCCAGCTCTTAAGAAGCTAATGTCTCAATTCTAGAGCTAGATGGGATTTGTAGTTCAAGGCCACACCTTGACTATGTCTATTCTTATTGCTACAGACAATTATTACTTATACATAATAAATCAACTGATCTCTGGATATAGTTATGGTTGTATATACTTGATCATAAACTTAATCACTCATATACTGGAATCATATGGTACATTCTTAATGACCATGTTTTTATTGTGTGCCTAAAAGAACCCCTGATGGAAATCCAGCTCTGTCTGTGGGCGATTTGGTTTTAATACCTCCTATCCAGTGCTGTTCTCCTAAGTAATTAAACTGTCTTCAATCTTCCACCCAGACTCATCAATTAACCTAGAAGAATGAGAACATACTGTGGGTGCAGGGAGTCATTAACCTGTTCACCAAGAGGCTCTACTCTCACAGTGTAATGATGTTATAATAATCTACACACTTGCCCAATGCCAGGAGAAGTTCTCAAGAGGAAAATGATCCTGGGACTGCCCTAAAGACACCTGGAAAGGTTTTAAATTAAAAAGAATACAGTATTGAGGAAATTCCAGTCGAAAGTGGGGTCAATTGGATGATGTTGGCATAAGGAAAGCTAAACAAGTACCAAATATATAAAAAAAAGGGTAATTTTTTATCTTCTGCAGTGAGACTATCTTCATCCTCTCTAAAAATGTTGGTTAGCAGTTAATACTTATTATAAGTTGATTGCCACTATAGCTGATGGGAGTCTCTGCTGCTATACCCTGGAATCTGACCATTAAATGCTTAGATCAAATGTATAGCTAAATTTGTTAAAAGCAAGACTTCACATCCATCTGGAAAAGTAGCTTTACTGGCCTGCATGTAGTTTAGATCTACAGAACACCCAAGACAATGCATCTGAGGGTATTTTCTACCACAATATGGATTTTCACATAAAGCATAATTTCATAAGTCTTCTAAAGATACCATAAGGATATAATCCTTGGAATCGTATAATACATGTATGGTACACAGTTTATCTACTGAACAGCTAACTTTATTAAAACAGTAAATCAAAGCTTTGGATTCACATTCTTGGTACGTCTAGAACATTGCTCTTTCCAAATATCATTAGTAAAGTAATTCCTGCTTTTTGAAAGCTGTATAGAAAAAGTGGGTGGGGGCTCAGAAATCTATGTGCCAGTATACACATTAAGGAAATTTTGGACTTTAAAGGTAAGGCTGTAAATAATTGTCATGGTTTTACAAGCTGTGCTAGCCGTTTGTTTGGTATATTTGTTATATTAATCAGAGTCGTGGCAGAAGTGTATAGCTTGTATGCATGTATAGCTTGTATCCAAACCCAGAGAGATCTCAACACAATAGCACTGTTAATTTTATAATTAAATTTGTTAATTTATTTATTTTTTTATTATAACATCCTTTTCTACTTGTTAGTGAGCCATACTGGTCCATTGTAATGCTTCTACTCTACCAGTCTGAGCTTTGCAGTATAAGAGATTGCAATAGGCCAGGGGTCAGCAAAGTTTTATGGCCACTAGGCCAATTATGGGGTGGGCGGGAGCACACTAGGCTGGACCCGCCCTAATGGTCATGCCCACCACCAGGTAACGCCCCCTGAAGTGAAATCCCTCTCCTCCGTATGCATTGTGGAGGAGAGGGATTTACCTTCAGGGAGCTTTCCCTATATACCGCGGCAGTGAAAGTATCAACCGCGGCTGCAATAAATAGGGGAGCAACTGCAAGGGGGCGGCCCCGGAGCTCCGGAAGCTCCCAAGCTCCAGCGGCTCCAGCTCCGGTAGTTCCTAACACCCCTGGCTGATCCGCCAGCATTAGGCCGGATTGGCCAGGGGGCGTTAGGCCGGAACGAACTACCGGCTAGGCGTATCTGGCCTAAAGGCCGGAGTTTGCCGACCCCTGCAATAGGCTAATACCAAATTAAATTCAGGCACTTAAACATTTTGTGTTAAAAAACACTTACATTATGTGTAAACCCTACCAATGAACTTCTCATATTTTACTTATTTTGTTTTTTTACATATACCATTTGCGTTATATCTGGTAGTATTTGCCACAAAAACCTGTTTTTTCTGTAACAAGTAGCGTGAACTTCTAGCTTCATGCAAACGTCACTGCTGCACGACTATCAAATTAAAGTGTTATCACATGTCTTGGAGGGTCCTAATGTAATCCTAATGCAGCCTGTCCTTGGGTGGCAATACTGCTACAGTAAACAAAGAGAATTTTAGCACCTAAGGACAGGAAGTGTGTTACTGGTAGGATCACCAGATAAACAAAAAAGGAGAAAAAAAGCAAAGAAAAACAGCATAAAAACAAGGAAAACAAATGTAGCCACCACCTCAGCAAGGACTGGTAAGGTGCAATATAATAAAATGAACACAAACTTACAATAGATGGTGTTTATTAAGCTGCTTGGAATTCAAATATTTAAATATTCTATTTGTGCCTTGTTTCTTCCTTATACATTAGTAGAATGCTAAGTCATTTCTCTGGTATTTTTTCAGCTACCTACTAATGAATGAACTATCGGTTTTATCAAGGCACAGAGAAGAATCAATGGATAGTCTGAATACAGAGAAAGTAACACCATGCTGTAAAAGCAGCTGTAAAAGCAAAAGTAGGATAAATAAAATAACTACTTCTTGAGAGTGTTATTTAAAGAATGATATGTTTGAGTGCTGGTTGGAGGCTGGTGGACTAAATTACCCTTGGCTTTTGTGTACAATTTGGATTTTTTTGTTGCAAACATTCTTATATACACTCCGTAAACCATTTTTTGTTGCAACTACTTTTTGTTTGTGTATGCATCCACTCAAGCGTTCTGAAATAAAAACATGTATTTCTGTTGCATGTTGCCTAACAAATTATTGCATTTTGGTGTTTTAATTATAGGCTACTGTTTTGCTGTAGTACTATTGTGTGCCTGTGGGTACATTTTTCTATTCCTGCACCACTAGCCATTGTGGGCCATAAAGACAAGGTTTAACAAGCAACTCAAGTGGCCTGCACAAAACCTCCACCCTACCAAACACCTCTGCCATGCACAAGTACATCCATCATTTAGGCGTGTAATGCCCATGGTTTTGGATTGGGATTTCCAAGCATAGGTCATAGAATATAAATTCTGGAAAAAGCTCTTTGGCTTTTTCCAAGCCCTAAATATGGTGAATACTAAATACCCTTAGCATGCTGTATAAAGCAAGAGAAAATGCAGAGATGATCTCAGTTTATTCATGCATGTTTGGATATCGTCAGATTATCTATATATTCCATACTTAGAGTTATTTTCCCTAATGCAGATGCAGATAAAATAGGTTTATTTGCAACAATAGAAATATAGCTTACTGTAACCATTGTCTGAACTAAACAAAATAATTAATGCTGTGTCTTGGCTTCTCTCTAGCCAAATGCAATGAAAATATCACTAAACAAATTGATTGTGCGCATAGCGTATAGCATATGACTGATTAGATGATCACTATATAGCGTAATTACACAGAACAATTAAAGCACTGTCAGACAAAATGTTTCTCAAATTATTTTAAAAGCAATTTCATGGCTGAAAAACTTTGAAAAATTAATGTTCAAATATATTTAGGGATGGTAATTTTAAATGAAGAGGACCTGTAGGATATTCCCAAGATGTAGCTGTGTTTTGCTTATATACCCACTAAGCCTATGCATTGTTTTTTAAAGGATAACCAGTCAAACATCACTCAGGCCATGATGTGTTTGATTGTTTGTTAAAGTCTCAGCACAATATCTGTTTAATTTTTTTTTAAACCTAGCAGCATTTCTATATATAATACAAATCTAATAAAAATAGTTATAAAGTCAGATATTTTAAACACCTCAGTATGTCTCATTATTCCTGCTTTAGGTTTTGGAACCAAAGCCTTCATTTACAGGTACTATCCTTGAGAATGAATGTATGAGCAGGCTATGGAGATTTCCTTTTTTAACCATCAGTTAAAATGTTAGTTAAATGAACAATATCTCACAACATCAGTAGGCATTGTGGAATAATGTATTCTCAAAGTTTAGAACAGAATCAATTAAATTCTCTTGCTAGCTTAGCTCCCGCTCTCAGAAATCCAACTCTGTGTTTACAGTAAAGATGAAAGTTATGGAGGGCGGTTAGGCGAATGCTGGTAGGGGGGTTCAGGATGAGCTAAGCTGCTGGGAGGGGATTATTTTCCGCATTATTGTTTAAAAAGAGCAGGAGTACATGAGCTACTGGGTGCATAGTGAACTGAGCAATAGTGAGAAAATGTATGGTTACTGACCTGACCACACCATGAGTCTCAAAACTAAATTTTAGGCAAATATTATTATTTAAACATTTGCAAAATAGTGTGTGCAGTGATCTGTTGCTTAAATAAAGCAAAGTTAGTAAGCAGTGGAGCAGTAAAGAAAATACAAATAACACATGCTGCAGTTGCTGTAGTTAAGGATTAGGAAGAAATGTAATCCTAAAATTGAGATTAAAATGAAAATAAAATAAGATGAAGATTGTTGTGTAGTCTGTTTAAGTGAATGTGACATGCAGTTACTGAAATATCCTTGGTGGCCACCTGTCAGACAATTGTTTTGACAGCTCCTAAATGCATTAAGAATGGGAGTTACCTTTTAAATTAAAATTCACATGTACATTTCTCCCAATAGGATAATCTAATTTCAAATATTTATCCTCTCTTGTTCATTGAGGTATACATGAAGTCTTTGATCTTCCAGTTATACTGCTGCCTATTTGAGGATTGGACGTTGGGGAAAGAAAAAAAACATCAAACAAAAATCCAATGTAAGCCAGCCCAGATAACCCCTCATTTTACCAGAATGCCTTATTTTTCAGCCCTGCTTTTTAAAAGACTAACTTATTAACCTACTAGATCCATTACAATTTTCTACATCACCAATAAGAGTGCCAGTGCACTGGATGTGCAGGACAACATTAAAGTATCCAGGTTCCCTGTTAGTGGCAGTAAAGCATCAAGGTAAAAAAAAACTTCCTGTGTGGATTACAGACAGAAAATAGTCAGGGATGATTTATAATTCCAACTCCATACCCCAGTTTTTTATCTAGCCTGTTGTAATATAGAACTGAGATCTGCAAGCAGTTCATACCAAGCAGTATGAATCCAGTCAAAAAAAAAAATTATTGGTACTAGTCTACCAATAAACCTTAATACACTGCAGGGTCAATGAAGAGGTCCAGGTGCACTGGCAGACAGTCTGGGGTAGCAGACTGGAACCTAATGTACACGCTAATGAGTTATTAACATTCAGCAAAATGAGTTGTGATTTGCTTTGTTCTGTCCTTGGGAGTCCTGCAGTCCTATATAGTTCACATAAAGCATGCAGGATTCAGGCAGCAAACCTAAATAAATCCGTATGATACAAACTGATTCGTAGGACAAGGAAGGGCAAAAAGGTACAGGGAACTTTTAGGAGAAATAATTTTAAATAGTCATGCATATAGAAAATCTATTAGGTATTTTAATTAATAAAATGATCTTTTATTATAATTATCTTTTTCAGTAATAAGTATTCAATAAAATTACATAAAGTTTTTCATATTCTAAAAATCTTTTGCCGTTATTTTCTTTGTCTAGAGAAACGTTGCATTTCAAAGACAGACTATATAATTTCCAAAGAAGAGTCAAAAATGTCATTACTGGATGTTTCCAGCAAAGTAAGTCGGCCTTTCTTACAGCAGTTGATTTAATCAAAGTACATTTTTAACTTCCTAAAATTTCCTGTTCTTCCTTGAAGTGAATCATTTAGGAGATGTGAGCTTGAATAATGATTATCCTAGCAAGTCAGATTTCATGTACTTCCACTTCTTGCATTTAAAAAATACATTTAACAATTTATTAATGAATACAGACCTGCATTAATTTGTGTGTTTTAAAACAGCCTCAAGTGCACTTTGAATGTGTGTTTAAAAAGGTTTATTATACTCCTTTTCTATATACAGTACAATTTAGTTCAGGGATAAGAGGTATATCCCTATTGAAAATTAAGACTGATGATTGCTGGGTGATCGATTCACAAAGGTGAATTTAGTTTGTATTTGAGAAGCAGCTTGTACCATTATTTTCACATTAAAAATAATAGTTGTTAGGTTCTAGTTCCACATTTGGAACTAGTTACCAAGATTGAAAAAAATGAAATTTAATTAATGAAAGGAGTGGTTTAAGGATGATGATTCCTCCTGTATCACTGTCTGTATTCGTCTGTCATTTGCAACCCCTATTTAATGTACAGCGCTGCATAATATGTTGGCGCTATATAAATCCTGTTTATTAATAATAATAATAAAAAATAAAAATTGCAAATAATGTACACATTTTTCTGTGAACCACCAAAATTCTCTCACGGACCACCAGTGATCCACGGACCATTGGTTGGTGACCACTGTACTAGAACATGTTTTCCAAATCATCAAATACTTTACACAACGCAGCGAATATTTGTCCAATAGGTAGTCAGAAAAACCTTATTCTAATTCCTTGTAACTGTACATGATCTCTCTCTATGCTGCAATATATTAGGCCAAAAATATACAATGAATTGACATTGGACAATGAATGAACAGGCAACAGAGCTTAACTGGTTTGTAGTATGGCTTCTTT
Organism: Pyxicephalus adspersus; assembly: GCF_032062135.1. Taxonomy (NCBI): domain Eukaryota; kingdom Metazoa; phylum Chordata; class Amphibia; order Anura; family Pyxicephalidae; genus Pyxicephalus; species Pyxicephalus adspersus. Next base: position 13,310,723 of record NC_092863.1, on the reverse strand, counting down.
TCCCCATCTAAGGTCAACTGTGCAAATTCATGTAAATAGTAGTTTCACAGATGCTTCTTGGAGCTGATAAGAATAAAAAGAAAACCTGGAGGAAGAGACCGAACCTTGAAACACTCCCCAATAACCACACTATGTTTAAGGGGTACTCATCCAATTTTAGTTTAAGAAAGACAGTTTTTTATTTTTTTGTAACTAAGTTTTTATTGGAAATTTTTCATATACAACAAGAAACAAAACAAAAAAAGAACATGAATATAAACACAGTATACAGGATGGATATCGATACATTAGAAAAAAAACATATAAATAACAAATAAGAAAACAATGGTGGACTGTAGCATAAACCGTGTAATCCTAAAAAACAAACATGGCAAGTGATAAGAATCCAGTATACAAAATATAGCAAAACATAAACCAGAAAATGAAAAGAAAAACTGTAAACATAACAAGGAATTATTTGGAAGGGGGGGGGGAAGGGGGCCACTGAGGCGATTGGGAATAGAGTGCACAGGATCAAATTAACCCAATAAACCTGTAATTGGGTATAATAAACATCCCATGGTTCCAGACCCGTTCAAATTTAGCCAGATTATTCCTGAGTAGAGCAGTAAGGTACTCCATCAAACAAACATCTTGAATACGGGCGTACAAGTCCTCTAGAGAGGGAGGTTGAGTGGACTTCCACCTGGTGGAAATCGGAGTGCAGGCCGCCACCAAAAAATGTATAATGAGCTTAGATATGATTTTGGGAAGACCCGTAAAGGGTAAGCCCAGCAGATAATGTAGTGGATCTAGGGGGGATCGTTGTTGGGTCACTCCTTCAATTAGCCTAATAACTCTATCCCAATAGCTTTGTATAATGGGACAAAACCAGAACATATGCTCCAGAGTCCCACGTTGGAACCCACATCGCCAGCAAATAGGGTCTACATCTGGAAACAGCCTGTGGAGCACATCCAGTGTGTGATACCACTGAAACAAAATCTTTTACAGGTTTTCTTTATAGAAGGTGCAAATAGAGCTTTTGTTTGCTGCCTCCCAAATATCAGACCAATCCTCCTTGTTTAGAGTTCGGCCCAAATTAGCTTCCCAAGTGCCCATGTATGAAAATTTTCCAGAAGTCCCCCGTGCAGACACATGGGGTAGGCAATAAATGGAGGAGATAAGACCCTTGGCATAAGGACCAGCTACACATATTCTCTCAAAGGGAGTTATTTGAGTAAATATGGGCTATTGTTGAAGAGAAAGAACATAATGCCTGATCTGCAAATATGCAAAAAAGGAGGTTTGTGGAAGGACAAATTTCTCCTGTAACTCCGGAAAGGAGAGTAATCTCTTTTCCACCGGATGGAAAATATTTTGAATGTTTCTCGCCATGGTTGCCACATGGATCTGGTTAGACTGTCAGGTATCAGGGGGGGGATGTATAATGGATGTAAGTACAGAGGCAGGAGAGGAGAGACCATACTTAGACTTATCGGTTCTCCATTCATTTCTCATAAACACCATCGGTGAAAGCAAGTCTCTATCGGTTAACATGGTGGAGCTCCATAACATCACATTGGAATGTAGAGGGGCAAGCCAAGCCTCTTCCAACTCCCGGTATATACTGGAGGAGAGTACCTTAGTCCATGAGGGCAAATAGGGGAGATGAGTTGCTATATAATATTTAATGAGATCCGGATCCCAGATCTTTGGGTGTGTAAACCACTGTTCTTGACAGTCTATGTCTCCTATGTGCCCAAATAAAATTCAAAAAACCAGCTTGTAGTTTTTTCAGGGTCAAAATAGGGACCCAGCCTTGAAGGGTCTCAAATAAATAGAGGAGCTTGGGTAAAAACATAATGCGCAATACGTCCCAAGAGCGACAATGAGTGCCCTCTCCATTTGTTCAGATAATTGTATATCACCTGGAAAAGCAGAGGAAAGTTACGGGCATATAGTTGGTTAAGGGTAGCTGTGATCTGAGTGCCCAAATAACTCAATGAATGATCCCGCCACAGAAATTAAAACCGCAATGCTGAGAGTTGTAAGGGTGGTATATATAGAGGTAAGGCCTCTTTGAGGAATTTTCCCTATAACCTGAGACAGCACCAAAAATGTGTAGCTCAGCCCATAAACTCAGGAGGGTAGTAAGAGGCTGCGTTAATATAAGAAGGACATCATCTGCGTATAGCGAGATTTTATAGGAGGATTCTTTCACTGGGACACTCTGAATATTGGGGTTGGATAGGATTTTCTCTGCAAGTGGCTCAATACTGAGAGCAAAAAGCAAGGGGACCTACTATAGAGCATCAGTCTTAGTGCGCCTGACAGACTGGTTTCATAGTCGGGAGTTGAAAGAATGGGTGCTGCTGGAAAAATGTATGTCCCCAGTGAGTCTCCGGTCTCTGCCGTGGGTAGATCGGTCGTTATTACGGCTGACTTCCCCCATACCACCACTCACTGTGGATTTATTACGTATCTGGGATATTCTCCTTAGATCGGGCAAATTGTCTACGAGACCAGGGCCCATGACACCATTGTTCGATAACCCAGCATTTCCACCGGCATTGGGGGCTACCAAATTTTTATCCTGGTCCGCCTCTGAATACCGTCACCTAAAGGATATAGTTCATAATGGGGGGGTCCCCCCTTTATCCTCCTTAGATATTCCATACAGAAGTAAGCTACTATCCTGGCTCTCATACAAGCAATTAATGTCTTTTGTGGCTTCTTTTACTGATCCATCTTTACTACACAGAAATTTGATGGAATTTGAGCAGTTAGTTTGCTCACCTGCTCGCCCTCCCCATATTGTTTCAAGGCTATATGAGCTACTCATACAAAATTCTGAGGCTATAGCCCCTACTTACACCAGATACTGGGAGAGGGATTTGGCCGGTCTCATAACAGGAGACGACTGGGAAACTTCATTTACCCTCACACACAAGATGGCACTGACTTGTAAGGCCCAGGAGGTTAACTATAAAATCTTGTCTAGGTGGTATTGCTGCCCAGTGGATATGCATAGAATTACTCCCGCAAACTCGGACCGCTGTTTGCGATGTTTGTAGCATAGGGGGACTATGCTTCATATTTGGTGGGAATGCTCAAAGGTTTATCGTTTCTGGGATCTGATTATTCAGATATTTAATGAATGCTCTGGCTCTACAGTCCCCACTACCCCTAACGTGGCTCTTTTATCCATGATACCGGGCTCGCCTAAAAGTATTAAAGGATCTGTCCTACGGCATTTTCTTGCCGCGGTTAGGGTCCTTATCCCGAGATTATGGAGGCAGTCTGCTGCTCCTTCTATAATTGACTGATTGATTCCAAATGTATTAATCTTGATGCTCTCGTATATTTGTTTGAGCGCTGTCTCTGTATTTGTGTATTAAGGGCTTTCTTATATTTTCTCCAACCTTGGGTGGTGCACATCCTCTTTCCCCCTCCCCTCCCCTTCCCAACCCCCTTCCTTGGGCTGCAATGTTTTTTTTTTTTTCTTATCGTTAGTTGTTTGTTTTTTTTGTTAAAAGGTGTGTACACAAGTATATAGCGATACATGCGGCTTAAGATTGTTAGAGTATTACTTATGTTATATACCTCTATGAGTGTTTTTATTAACTTCTGTATATTTGTATTGCTCTGTTTTATTCTGTTTCATGAAGGTTTTGACAGATTATTGCTACGTATCAGAGTATATGCTATATTTAAGATGTGTATTTTTTGCTCAATAGAAGCCAAGGCCGTTATGGGTTAACAAGATTCCTGTGTTTTATGTTTTAATTTTTTTTTTTTATGTATGTTTGTTATCTTTCTTTGAAAACTCAAAAAAACTGATTGACACAAAAAAGCAAGGGGAACAGGGGACATCCCTGTCGCGTCCCATTCTTAATTCGAAATAGTGTAGAGGAGGCATGGGGCAATTTTACAGAGGCTGAAGGGCAGCTGTAGAGGGAACAAATTGCATCAACAAAGGGTCCTGCGAACCCCATTTTAGCAAGTGTGGAGAACATGAATGGCCAACTAGGACAATTAGGCACCTTCTCGGCTTCAAAGCTGAGGACTAGCGAAGGAGTCTGGTGTTTGTTAAGAATATCTATAACGTTAATTACTCTGCGGGGATTATCGCTTGCATGGCGGACTGGGATAAAGCTCGTTTGATCCCTGTGTACAAGGAACGGCATAAATTTGGAGAGCCTATTTGCTAAAATCTTAGAGTGGATTTTAAGATCCAAATTCAACAATGCTATGGACCTATAGCAATCCATCGGATCTTTACCCGGTTTGGGAATAACAGTGATGTGGGAGCATGACATAGAAGGCGGAATAAGTTTTCTTTGTAGAAAATCGTTGAACAAATCCACTAAGTGGGGGAGCAAATTCGCCAAAAAAGTTTTACAATATAAATATGGTAAACCGTCAGGACCAGGAGCTTTATGTGAAGGGAGAAGAGAGATAACCTTTGAGATCTCCTCTTCGGTGATGGGGAAGTTAAGATGCTTCAGGTGTTCAGGTCTTGCAGGAATATAACCTCCGCAGACTGACATTTACATTCCCTAAGCGATTATTTCCTCTTAGTGTTGGAGTTCAGCACCCGCACGTTGAGGGATAAAATTTTAGTAGCCATATTAATCTATGATAAGATGGACGTTGCTTAGACCCTATCGCTGCTCAGATAAACAGAGATAGAGGTTGAGCGTAAGCTCCTGAATATACTTCAAAGGACGGGAAAATCGCCCGTGGGGGAAGGGAGATGACTGGGCAGGTACTGAAAAGGGGGAACAGTCACAATAGAAAACAAGGACATAATTAATAAACCAAGGTAGGATAGTTGCAAAATGGCTTCCATGGAGTGTGTAGTATCCGCCGGTCCCTGTGTCCTACAAAAAGACATCAGGGAACAAACACACCGGGCAAGTATACCAACACCCCTATAAGGGTTGAAGACCCAACAATCCCTGGAACAACCACCATAAAGCTGGTCATCCTAAAATACTTTAGAAAAGACATGTTGGACCCGGTGCAAGACTCCCCCAAGGGGCAATAGGGCAACCTGAGAACGTCTATAAGAAAGTAAATATATACCACAGCATATGAGGGCAGTATCATGGAAATATCATACCAAACATACAACAAAGTTTAGTAATCAGCAGTATTTTAGGGTATATCAATTGGAGGCCTAGGCAAAACCAAAAACAGAGGCCTATGCATATACCAGGGCAAAGAGTAACAATCCCTGAGAGAGCTAAAATAGTGTTCAGAGAGCACTGAGCATAGTCAGAAAATTAGCAGTAAGTCAAAAATATACCAATCGTAGCCTGTGAAAGGCAAGAGGTCATAATAACTAGCAGTATTTCAAAACACATCAAGGCTAGGCCATCAAATTCTAAATTGCGCATATTCCCTGCAGCAGCCATAATCTCATCTTTCAATTCTGTATCCGCTAGGTGGCAAAGAACATCTCCTGGCTTTGAGGCTGTGTAGGCCATGAGAATTCCAACCTCTTGTGAAGAGGGACGCCTCAAGAGGCGGTTAAAAAAGCCTGCAAAACTAGTTTCAGATCTGAGGTATGGGTAGCTTCTTGTAGACCGCGAACTCTTATTCCTGTGGCCCTCTAATATCCATGCTTTCCAGGTGGTGGTAGAGATCCCTGATTTTCAAGTGATTGTCCGCATATCTGTGTGTGAGGACCTCAATGTCCCCCATAGCTTGGTGTTAATTTTCATCCAAATCCCCCACTCTCCTAGCCAGGGACTGCAGATCTGTACGAAGGACCCCAATTTCAGTGCGGAAGGTTGCCTGGACCTCAGATATCAGTAGCTGAAAATCAACCTTAGTGGGCAACATCTGTATGTATTGCTGCCATGGGGAATGTAGTGCATCAGCCACATGTACCGGACCCTGCTTGCGAGGTTGGGGTGGGTCTACAGTTACATGGGTCCCTGAAAAATGTTTCCCATGGGATTGACCAGGTATTTGCGATGGGGGGCCCAAAGGATGAAAATCATCCCTATTCTTCCTGTTGATCCATGTATTCCATGGGTGCCCCTAACTGTCTCTTCTATAGGAGATGAGGCCACCTCCGGTCTAAAGGCTAGTGGCACAGTATCATCCAAGGGGGTATATGGGACATCAGGTGTGTAAGAGATCCCCGCATCTTGATAAATCCCAGGAGAGGGCGATTCGCCAGATGAGGGGGAAAGACTCACCCCAACATGGTCATCTGTTTCCCGGTCCTCCGCTCCACGATCAATGGTGATCTGGCCACTCACTGCTGAACCGGGAGAGGCACCAACCCGGACCGCTGCTGAGTAAGCCTGGTTTGCAGCCGGAGACTCCTCTGCATGTGTCACGAATAACAGGGAGGGGAGGGAAACAGAAAGGTTAATTAACTACTAGGCCTCAAATGACTAGGGAAAAGGGAATGGTCACCCCTTGCAGACACCCTAATCTAGCCCTAACTCCTAACCGTATGAGCATTCCCTGATGGTGGGTATGCTCATACACAGGAACCTAGTCCCTACTAGCCCTGTATAGCCCTGGCAGTAGTGTCTGGCATGAGACTGCTGGTTCCTTCACCTATGAAGGACCCAGAGTCTCCCTGAGGCCTAGTAAACAACTAAATAACACAAAACACCAAAAGTAAAGCAACTTATCTTATTAGCAGATATCAACAGGAACACAGGATGGCTCAACACTCCAGCTATTCACAATCCAGCAGTGAGAACTTCCATCAGGGAAGGGACCGTGACAGCATGCCACGTGTGCTGGGGAGAAGAAGGAACCGGCGCCATCTTGGAAGGCTGAGGAGCCGCGGGAGCGTCTCCTATATAAGCCCGAATCGAGGCCTGAGAAGAATTTTGACGCTGTGTTGGGGTGGGGGGAAGCCTGCCAGCCTTAGATCTGCTTGATTTTACCTATCTCAGAAGTTAGGTGCCCGCTAAGCTTTAGAAAACTCGCAGGTGCCGTCAGAACAAGAGAATCATGCGGCCATCTCCGGAGACCGCTTAGCCACGCCCCTATTTTTTTATTTTAAGTAGACAAATTGCCAATCTGATCGCCACAATAAATCAGTCTGATAATTCATCTCAGCAAGCTGGAAGCTTTAACGCTTAGAGAAAATTCAGTGCTGTTTTTCCTCTGACCATGCATGCCAGCAAAGCAGTCTGTAGCTCTAAAATATAAATGTTACATATTCTAGAGTGTTAACTTTGAGAATTGATTCTACAGCTGCTTTTTACCCCCATTTCTAAAGGTTTTATTTACATAGGAATCATTGCTGGAATCAATTACGGTAAGATGATTACCTCTCAAATGTAAAGATTAAATTTATAGTCTGTATTATAATAAAGAACATTAATGCACAAGCATACGCTGCATCTGTCAGCAATGATACTAGGACTATCAAATTCACTGGAAGCTGCACCCGAGTGGCTTACAACACAGAGAGTGAGATGCCAGGTTATCTGGATTTTCATTCCCTGTAGATTTGCGTGTGTAGGTTGGAGCCTAGTTACTTAATAGTAATGGAAAAACGCACTCCACTGGGACGCTAAGCTCAGAAATCTGCTCCCCGGTGCCTTTTTCCTTAATGTTACAAGCAAGGAAAGTGAGTTCCTGGAGAAATCATCTTTAAGTGCAACATAGGGAGGAGAGAACAGGTTTGAATGAAAACTATAATTTAATATTAGAACCTGAGTTTTTCAGTACTTCAGTACATACATGCAGTGTGAGCAGCTGATATTTCTACTGAGTATCTCAGCTAAGTTGGGCTCAAATGTGATTTTTTTAATGGTATATTATGGAAGCACGGTATTTGGTATGCAAAATTCCATGGTTTTCTAGACTTCTGCCAGTCTTCTGTATTATTAGAATTTTACCATGGATAGAATATATGGTATCATAAAAAATCAGTTGTATCGTTTGTAAATCCTACAGAAAACAAGGTAAATTACCTTTACTTTACCCACCACTACAGTTACACCAAACATTTTGATCACTGACTAGCATGTCAACTAAACAATAAGGAAGCAAAAACTTACTAATGTTATCATTGATTATTCCTTAGCAAATATCCTATGTTAGATTAATAGCACCATGCAATTCAGTCTCGCAATGCTCCTATCTTTCCCACAGTCTGTGATAGTTGCACAGGGTATTGGGGTAAAGATTTGTACAAAAAATACATAATGAAAGACATTTGTTTATAATTGTCTTAAATAAACATTTAGCTTTAGTGCAGCTGTTGTCTGACATTTAGCTACCTGCTTTGCCTCTATTGTTTCTAATCAGAAGGATGCAGTGAAGCTATAAAGCTCCATATTGGCACTGTCTGAGGGTGCAAACATTGTATCACCCTGTGGTTACCCCCAGGAACATAAATGTTTTTTATGCAAAGTGGTAACCTGTAAGCTGCAAAATCTGCTAACATTATTTGGAAGCCATATAAACTTAGCCTAAGTCATAGTAATTAGCACAGATTTTTGGTAAGTAATTAAGAATTAAGTCCAAGTCTTGGTCAGGACACTATCTGCATTGAGTTTGTAGGTTCTTCCCGTGTTAGTGTGGGTTTCCTCCGGGTACTCCAGTTTCCTCCCACAAAAACATGCAGTTAGGTTCATTGTCTTCCCCAAAAAATTAACCTTAGATTGTGGTAATAACAAATGACTATGGTAGGGACATTAAATTGTGAGCTCCTTTGGGGGACAGCGCTGTGTATTATGTTGGCGCTATATAAATACTGTGTAATAATAATATTTAGATGAAAAATCTTGAAGCAATTTTTGGCCATTTTTTTTTTTTTTTTTTTTTTTAAGGCAATCTTTGTTGTTCGGTTGTAGGATTTCCTTAAAATAAACAGGCAATTTATTCATAGTGAGTTCATCCCATAGGCCTGTGCAAAGAGTACTTAAAATACTCTGTTCAGTATATTTTTTTTTTTTTTTTTTTTTTTTAATCTCCGTTGTTCGGATGTAGGATTTCCTTAAAATAAACAGGCAATTTATTCATAGTGAGTTCATCCCATAGGCCTGTGCAAAGAGTACTTAAAATACTCTGTTCAGTATAATTTATATTTGGGATTGTTTAGTTATTTATTGTTCTTTGTTTAATCATATTACAATAGCTTCAAATATACGGACACTTAATTGCTTCAGATGATAAAGCCTTAGCTGTGCCTTATTAAATGCAACTAAGTACAGTTCACACAGAGCTGTATATTGCAGCAATAACTGCAAGTTGTGATCATGTCAACTATTGCCAGCTTCAACACATATCAGAATAATCCTCAATAGACAGTAATCCAGTTTGTAGTGGAAAAAAAGTAGTTTATGCCATATAAAAAGAATGGCATCTGTAAAAACAATATTGTGGGATTGATCCCACAAGAATAAGTTCAATAATAAGAAACAAGTTCTGTGCTCAAAATGATTTTAGAGCTGCTAGTTAAAAGTTATGTGACTCTTCCTAAATGTTTTATTTCCTGAGTATTGTATTTTATAGAAGCAACTATCTTTTTTTCCCTAATTGCTGTCTAAGGGGAGCTACAATTCAGAGACACATGCTAATTGCTGACATTTTGTGAGTTTAGAAATGGTACAAAATGGCTCAGAGAAAATTGAAATAACAACAAAAACTGAACTGCAAAAAGTTGTGTGAGTTGACCAAACACAAAATGAAAAGAAAAAAAGTAAAATTGACACTTATTGATTGGTCTCTCATAAATTGTGGTCATAAATGGGGCTGTATATACAAAATATAATACCTCTTCTCCCGAGTATACCAACTTCATACAATAAAGACTGCTTTATTAGGACCACATAGGGTTTTTTTAAGACATCAGTAATCTGTGTGAATCCAATAAAGCTTTCTGAAAGTAAACTGGATGGTGCTACCTCTCCAACACATGAAGGCTTAAACAGCTTTATTGTTCTGTTAATATATATGTGCCATATTTATGTATTTACAGTAAGGAAAATAGGCTTAAGCAAAGAACAGCATTGAACCCCACATATTATATACTTTATTTAGATTATTACTTTTACTTTGCCACATCTAGTCACATGCAGGTGAACTCAGAAGCAGAACTGCTTGGCAGCAGTTTTACAGGTAAATTCTCTGGTATTATGGTACTTCGCTTCGCACAATGACCTGAACAGAGCATGTGTATATCAGACATTCTGACAATAGAAATTTGTATAGTTATTAGAGGTCAGTGATCAGGTAGTGAAGAATTAATAAGAAAGATAGCCGTAAACCATGCACCTTTCAAACCAACCATATTTTTATCCTGACAGGTCCTGTTAAAAAAAAAGAAAAAGAAAAAAAAGCTGGGAGGGCTGAGCATTTTGGTTTTTTTTTTAATATAAAATATGGAATCTAACATTGAAACACATAGACTTGGAAGATTCCTACCAAAGAATGTTTGATTCCCTGTTTTATATATAGTCCTAAATGTTTGTTACATTTATCACTACTGTAGCAAACTCCATAGGCAGCTTTTTTGTGATATCTGTTAAAGCATAATCAAAGTTTTTCCTCTGCACAAATAAATTTGCCATACAAACATTATTTCTAAGAACAGAATACTGTTTAAAAAGTACCTAAAATATATAATGAAGAAAAAAGAAAGCTTTCTTTTTTTTCTTCTTTCTTCATCTGCTTAAGCTACGTATACACGTCAAATTTTTCTCGCCCGATAATCGGCATCGGCCGGATATCGGGCGAGATTCTGGCGTGTGTACAGCCCACGTCGTTCATCGTCCGTGGATCTGTCCTGGCGGATCCACGAACGATGAACGACGAGCGATCCTAATGCAAGGGACTCTCCCCCTCCCCTCTTCATAGAGCAGAACGGTGCTGTATGTACAACACTCGTTCATGCATCTTGCGGTTCTTATCGTTGGAAAGGATCGTGAAAAATCCTTTCCAACGACAAGAATGGCATGTGTGTATGCGGCTTTACTCTATAAATTGATATATCGTTTATGCAAGGCTTGGCACTGATCGATATTACCGAATTCTACAACCATGATTCACCTATAGTACCCTTTGTATTTCTAACCTAAAATAGATGATCTGGCTTTTTTACTTGACTTACTTTCATATGTAACCTGCCCCAGCCAAAAGTGTGACGCACTTAGCTCTATTGCTGTGAAGAGATTTTAGCTTTGATGTACACAGATTTTATTACTTTTGGTCGAAGGAAGGCTATCTGTATTTGCAAGTTAGAGAACATTTTTTTTATTGTACATTATTCTATATGATATATTCTATAATTCTACATAAGGTGGTTAACTTCTAGTCCTAGAAAAGTAGTACAAACTCCTGGCATGTTTAGGTGTAACTGCTGCCTAATGAGGTGACGACCAACTTTAGGCATGTCAAGTTAATATATACTTCTCTGTGTATGTATCTCACTGAAACAGGGCAACGTTAAATAAATAGGCATTATTTTACTTTGGTTAAAAAGTGGACAACCTATTTGTAGCTTCAGGATCAAGAACTTTGCCTTATTATATTTATCTCAAACTTGTAGCAGCATATTTGATCCCATGTCTGAACTGAAAATATTGCACACAGAGTTTACAACATTACCTTCATTTTTTAATTTGAAATGATAAATTAAACAACATATTCAGTCATATAGGAAGATGCATTTAACTACATTTTGCAAAGTATTTCCTGTTCTGTTCTTTGTAGTATAATTCCTGGGTTCCACTTGCACAAAAAGGATGACAGTGCCACCTGCTGAGGATCCTGGGCACTTTGGTTGCTATATAAATTAAATAAAATCTTCACTTTATGAAATATCCTTTTTATATAGAACAGTGAAGTGACCTGTAACTGTAGGCCTAGAAAAAACATTTTTTCACTGTGTAACAATTTGCAGCTAGATAGAAGTAGGCCATTTCAAGATCTACAGGCCATTGGGAAGGAGTCCCAGTGCCTGAGTGACTATCTGTCACAGGGAGCCTTAAATTTTGACCAAGATTGAATTAATTGCTCTTGGATCATCACAAGGAAATCCATGATTTGCCAGGAAATTTCAATCCAAGCGATTCATGTTTTCTTAAACTGGTTGTTAATAAACCCACCATTACCTGACCTTAACTGGGCAGAATACAGATGTCCTCTTCTGTCTAGGAGCATCTTTAGCTCATCCTCACCTGGGCTTTGCAAGTTGTTCAGATGATAACCAACTTCTCTTGCTTGTGTGAAAAGTAAAAATGAACTTAGGACACAACACATTTTTTGGCATGTTGTGTGAATAATTGATTTGCTCATTTAGCAGGAGCATGTGTTTTATATGGTAGCCTGGGATTTGGTGTCAGAACTAGCAGCTGTCTGCTCATCATTACAGATCGTTGGGATTGTTGGCTACTTGCTCCTACTGTGTCCATAATAAGGCTTGGCTCTGAACAGTACTCCTGACCCAATTAGATGTCAGTGACATTTCTTTTATTACAGTGAGAACAGTCTCAAACAGCTCAACTACAGGCAGGCTACTCCATCATTTCCAAAGTTTGCTCCACCACAGCTGTCAGGACAGATGGGCTTCCATTACCCTCAGGACAGGCTTGTGTACAAAAGTTTATCAAAAGAAATGATCTAATTAACAGAAGAAAACAAACTTAGCAGATGCATGTAATTGAAGCCATACTTACTTCAGATTTACAAATGCTAACATTTCTATAAATTACTTGAAAGAGCTGGACTACTGTATGTGGATGACAATGGCTACCAAAAATTCAAACCAGTCAAACATTTTGACTGGTTTCATAGCCATTTTTTTTACAAAAACATTTTTTGTCTGCACACTCTGAACAGATAATGAGAATTTCACCAGATTGAGCAGTGCTTATATGCATGGGTACCTAAAAACTTGGGTTATAAGATGTGTCTCTATCCTTCCCACATGGCATCATAAAATAAATGTTTCACTTATTAGCAGCTGCTCCCCTCATTTTTTATTCTACATTATGAAGAATCCATTATGGAAACATGAAATCATGCAGCTTTGTACTGCCAGTAGAAATTCTAGTGGGCATCACTCAATATTGATGACCCCTGAGAGAAATTAAAGCCTGTGTGTTCCCAACTTGACACCAGCTACAGAAACGTGAAAAGTCAGCTGTGCAATGTTTTAGTGCAGCAGTAAGCTCATTGATTTCATATGCCCCTCTCCAAGGGCATGTGAACTAAACATTACCAGCCTTTGATTGGTACAAAAAAATCTGATCATCAATGTTGTGATAAAGAAAAAGTTTCAGCAGTTTATGCCAGGATAAAGATACTGAAAGCATGCTAGTCTAACATTTTTTTCTAGTTTCTAATAGCACCATGGTTTACCTATCTAAAAAAAAAACTTATTACAATTTTGGGCCTGATTTATAAAAGCTTTCATTAGTAAACTTGGGTGATCCAGCAAATCTAGAATAGATCCGGTCCAGGACTGAAAACATTTGCTAACAAATAAATCTATTACAAGTTTGCTGGATCACCCAGGTTCACCAATGAAAATGTATCTTTTCCAGTCTTGGAGAGCTTTTAATAAATCAAGCCCTTTGTCTCAGTATCTAAACCTGAGATGAAAGGATAAGCTGGTGAGGAGTTTGCATCCTAAAAAAAAGTCTGCAGTCATAATGCTCCTATTTCTATATTCTAGGACAAGTTTAGGATATTAGAGAGAGTAGTTGTACAGTAACATAATCATCGGTAGCAGTGGCCACACAATGCTAAATGTATTCTTACTATGAGAAGCAGAACAACACCATTTATGCTATAGAAAAAAGAATGTCTTAAATGATACTGGGTTCACATTGGGCTTGTTGTAAACATTGTTTTCTATTTTTTTGTGCTTGGATGGGTTTCACTGCTTCTTATTAGGAAGAATTTTTCCTTGTTCCTGTTCTGATAGCCACACAAAATTTAAGACGAAACTTCTCAACCAAATTATCTGGTGTTCTACTTAAACATGAAGTAGGTTTTGGGACAGTGATATTTTCCTACATGTATATGAACTCCTCCTTCAGTGATTCCATCTAAAAAAAATTATAGTAAAGGTCATTTATAACATTCCTTCACCACAGATATTTGTATATATTGTTAAAAAGTTCTTTTTTAAAATCAAAGTACAATATATTTTGGGTTTCATTTAATGAGCAAGACCTTTGTGAGTATTTTTTCAGATTTCAAAATAGCTGCTTATGCTAGACAAAAAGCAAGAAAACCTTCAAAAATGAGGACCAGCAAAGCTTTAAAGTTTTCACTTACAATATTTATTGCTCCCATTGCTGGAGAAAAGATCTGACACAATTTTTTTATTAACAATTTGAATGTTTCACATTTGCCCCAAACTTCCCTTCCCTTAAGCACCTGTGTAAGAGTTCATCCTTTTTAAATTTGGTTTTGAAGGAGCTAGTTGATTGATCTTCCAAGGATGAAGTTCTTTGCATAGTCAACAAGATTTGTGGTGTTACTTGCACACTAAGTGTCCCCAAGTCTTGGAATGCAGGAAATGATCCTATTACAGAGGACCCCTTGCTGGATGGTGGTGGTGCTTAGTTATTTCAGCTCCAGTTCAGAAGTAGATTTCTTTGCCCTACGTTTTACTTTTGAGAACTTGACACCTAATACAATAGTAGTGATAACCAGAATTATTCCAAGAGCCAAAAGGACCCAGGCTCCTGCTGATGCTTGACCACTGTTTAAGTTCATTCCTAGGAAGTCAACTTTTTGTGTTGGAGGTGGTTGTAAAGCTTCTTCATTACTAACTAAAAGGAGGAAAAGGAAAAATGTAAATGCTGCTTAACTTTTTATGCACAAGTATTTCAAGCTTTAAATGAAACCAGTATAGAGACAAATATAGGGGCTACCATTCAAGAAAATACTAGTTGCAAGATTTCTAATAATAGTAAAACAATATAACTGACAGATATCCACACCACAATGACATGAAAAAAAGACATTACAAGTGGAATAGGTTAATTAACTGCTGTGTAGCAATACTAAAAAGGCACACTCCCACCACCACCACCACCACTTTGCAGCTACCAGATTTTATCAAGACCAGGAGCTGAAACAAAAGATATCACCTATCAGCAACATTTGTTCATAAAACTCCACTTGTTTATGAAATCTGGCATCAGAGTGATAAAAAATGTAACAGCTCTTTTCTTATAATCCACTTATCTAGGTCATTAAACTTTAGTCAGTCGAGCAGTATTCATTATGAGGCAAAGGTCCAAATGTTGTTGACGTGGAACTGCGTTAGGTCGGGATGGCTCCTTATAGTTACACTCATTAAGAATTTAAAAATTAATATTTTGCCTAAACCCCAGCTAAAGTGAGATCCAGGCATTTGACACCAACAATGTTGGGCTTATTCCTACCTGGACTCCAGTTGTATTCTGGCCAGCCAATAGTTTCTCCATTCTTGGTATTTTGTTCGATTAGCCAGTTGGTCAAAGGCTCAAAATATTTCAGGAGGGCATGAGCAGACATATTTCTTTGTCCTGTAATAACTTCCATCACATCAGGCCAAGGTTTGCTGTAGCCCAACTTCATGGCATCTCTGCAGATGAAGAGAATATTAGTAAACCCCAGCCCAGTAATTTTCAGATTTGTACTAACAGACAGATCTTTGGTGAAAAGCCATCTTTCTCTGCTTACAATTATTATGGCTAATATATTTCTGCACAACTGGGGATTGGATTGTAAAATGCATGCATGCTCCACATAAATGCAGCAACAGTGTATAAATACAATCATGGAACCAATACATAAGGTTTCACTCTGTGCTTATCTTACCCAAGCAGTTTTCCAGCCTCCTGGGATTGATAAATATCACAGGTGTGAAGAGGTCCAGTCTGTTTGGCTGCATTACACAAAGCTTCATGGAACTGGAACTGAATGACGAAGCTGATGAAATACCTTGAAACCAGAAAAGAAAGTCTTATTAATTTATAAAGAGCAACAATAATTAGAATGGATGCATGTTTCCTGTAGGCCAGTATTGCAGGAAACGGTAAAATGCTTAACTCAATGGCCCTAATTTCTCGCCTATAAAAACCATGTTTTTTTAATGGCAACCTTCACTTTTCCTTAGTATAGTCATGCTTTAGCAAAGCAGTTTGCATTCTTTTTGGAATAACCGGAAGCTTTATTGAGTTAAATGCTTATACTTGGCTG
Organism: Pyxicephalus adspersus; assembly: GCF_032062135.1. Classification (NCBI taxonomy): domain Eukaryota; kingdom Metazoa; phylum Chordata; class Amphibia; order Anura; family Pyxicephalidae; genus Pyxicephalus; species Pyxicephalus adspersus. Next base: position 13,294,547 of record NC_092863.1, on the reverse strand, counting down.
CATTGTGCACAAAATGGCTGTTTTTCAAAGACAAACTTTGACAAATATGAAACTTCATATTAAATTTAACCAAAATTACTATAATTTTTTTTTTCTTAAATCAGACTTTTGTGTATTTGTTTATTTCTTGCTAATATTTCTTGCTTAACATTTGGTATTACTGTAGAATGTAATGCTATAGTTCATCCCATAATGAAAACCATACGCCAAAATCTTAGACTGTTGAGTCATCTGCGGCCAGCTTCTTCCTATTTTTCTGTGCCAGCCCACTGATGACATCTGTGCCAGATCCTGCGCATGCACAGGTGACATTACATTACACAGGTCAACCCCTTCATTTACAAACAAATATTCTCTCTAATGCAAAACCACTTCAGCCAAATCTGTTACCTGATGTAGGGTACATTAGCAGGAATGTGGAATTTTGCACCAGGGTCAAAATCGTTTTCTGATCGCAAGACTGGAGGACACAATCCTTGATATTTCAGTCTAGAATAACAAAGAAGTAATACTTGGTAAGACATCTTTAAATCGGAACAAAACTAAATGTAATTTAGTTGTGTATTTAAAATTTTAAATCGCATATCCAAGTACATGAATTACTCTTAGTTTACCTTCCTTCTAATGTGCACTTGCTGGGGCGGGTAAGTGACCAAACTGTAAGTAACGGAATTTTAACCTTTTTGATCAATAAGAGTTTACATAGGTGTGTGTTTACTGTGCATTTACCCCCTTCCCAGAGCTTTACTTCAAAAGAAAATTGTACTTTTACGGAAACAAGAACTATCTTTCTCCATTTCAAATGTCAAGAACAATCAAAACCTTTGACCCCAGCCTGGATTTGCATTGTACTCTCCTGACCCTATGTGTTTACAGGCATGTGCGGCAGTACAGCCCCAAAGACATCAGGTCTGAGGCACTATGTTTTCTGACACCTTTCTCTTATGACCTGTAATAGATTTGTCATCAATATATGTTGCTGTAGCTTTTTTGTCAGGATTGGTCTAGATGGGCTAGCCTCTCTCCTTCAAGCTCATCTGCGAGCCTTAAGCACCCATGACCCTGTCACAAGTTCCTTAACTGTCCTGATTGTTGCACCACTCTTGGTACTTTCTAATTCACAGCAGACAGGTAACACCCCACAAGTTGGATATTCTCTGACCCAATCATGTGGCCACTATCAGGCTCATTGCTAGGTACCATTGTGACAAGGTATTCAACTTTACTCAGAATGGTGAGATGATAAGGTTTATGAGAAAACCCCTTTATTTCCTATCCTGATGATATCTGTCGAAATATCAGAGATCAATAAAAACATACCATAGTTTATACCTTACTTTACCTAGAATTATTATTTTTTGCTAGAGCATCTCCTAATGTTAAATTGTTCTACCATTTAAAAATGGTATAAATGTACAAATTGGATAAAATTATACCTGAGATTCCACCACTGCTGGTTATATTCAGAATCTGGAATTCTTCCATCAAACACTTTCCAGCGCCATTGGTCCATCAGATATCCAAAGGGAAGGAAGGCTATTTTATCCAGTGCAACACTCATAAGGTAGTTGATGTCACTTTCTAATAGGAAACACAAAAGGTTAGCTGCAAATTGTTGATCTACCACCAACAACTACATCATTAAATGCTAACTGATTTTTAATTTATTTTTACAAATTACACATCCTACCTTTATTGTCCTCAACTTTGTCCAGAAGCCCAATGCTGTGGAGATGCTTAGGAGTAGACACCGACAGTGCAAGAACATCTCCAATAGCCTCATGAAAGCCAGGGTTGGCTCCTTCTCTGAATGAAACTGGTTGATCTTTGTACTGCAGGAAGTATTGAACATGGCCCATTTCATGGTGGACAGTGATAAGGTCATCCATGGTGACTACTGTGCATTGCTTAATTCTGAAAAAAGACCATCAAAATATTTAAGCTATTTTGTTCCACCGGTTTACGTATTTATTTTTTACACCTGTCCACACTGGTGTCTTTATACAAATATAATATTAGTACATATTATAATATAGTACAAATTGGTTCACAGATACATTCTTCTGTCTTTTTGCCACATTGTTATCAAACAGCCCATCAATCTTTCTTTATGGTGACCACATGTTTAACAAATGTTAACATGTAGGTAAAAAACACTAAAGCTCAGCTGTAGACAAATGATTTTATATATTGACATGTGTCACAACTAAAGCGTACATATAAACTTTATTACTAATTTTTTAAAGTCTTTGTACAAATGTAAAATGTACAAATGTAAAAATGAACAAATGTAAAATAAACAAACAATGCAATTTTATATTTTAAACAAGGATAACATAAATACATAGGTATTATTCCATAAGTAACTTTGAAAAAAGTATTGTTCTCCTAATGTGTTATTTGCCTGTATGCATTTTTCTTAACTCTACCTGAAATCTTTTCTGTTGTAGAAATCCCAAGCGGATGCATGGCAAACCACATCTCTGTCAGCAGGTTTTTCAATCATGGATTTTTCCCAGAACTCTGGAGGCATAGGAAGGAGTCCTAATGAGGTAAAGAATCTGTCTGATTCTTCAAACATCTTTTTTGGGGTCCATTTCTGGTAAAAACAATACATTTGTGAGTTGAAACTAGCATCTTTGTAACCCATTTGCTACTATCTGTAGTGTGTAACTAGGTGGTCTTTTCATACACAGTAGATCTTTATTTCTTGTTTTCAGTCATGCACGGGGAAAAAAAAAAACAAGCCGACATATGTAGTCAGGAGCCGGAGCCTCGATTCATAATGAGCAAATACGGCTGTACCCTTTATGGACTTGTTCAGTTGTGGCAAAAATCTACAGTGTTTACCTCTCCTTGGAGTCCATGGTCCAAAGCCAGGAACCTGGGAGAGGTTTTAGGCAAATACAGTGGTTTTTTATGGGCCTCCAAATGCTTGCAAAGAATATTCAGGAATTTGCATTTATTTTATTCATATTTGATCATATTTATATACACTGTACATGTTTCTATGCCAGGGCTGTTGAGTCTGTATTTTTTTTCTCACTCCGACAATGCAAGTATTGCTTCAGACTGCAAAGCCCTGATCTAATTTGGATGTGATTGGTGTGAAAGGCCTACAGGCCACTGACTCTATAATGAGACCTTATGTCCGTCTAGTAATCAGCCCATAATTGCAATTCGTAGCACCATGGAGGGGTTTGAATGGACCTGTTATAGGTCTGCTAGTCTCTCACCTGAGCCACCATTGCAGGTGTGGCATCCACTTGCGCTGCATTAGGATAAGGAACAACAAGATCAAAGATATTGGACCATGACTGAGCCCACATGTTACCTAATAAAAGAAAATATATATTATTAGTTGTGTATACACCTTTTATATTAATAGAGTAGATCAGTAATGCAAATCCTAATAAAATTAAATTAGATTTAACGTTCTGTTCAAGTTGTTCATTTCATGCATTTGTGCAACGCTTGTTTGTCTTTATATTGTAGGCGGTCATAGATGATAGGCTTAAGTGTTAATCATCTCAGATCAGGTGCCATCTTTACATTATTATTTATAGAGATGGGTCCCCAACATTACTATCTTTTATTGTGCTGAAACTAAAAAACTAGGACAAGAATTGTCATACTATATTTATGCAGTCCATGCTTTAACAGTAAAGCCTACTATAATGACAAAATCTTCATTTCTGAAGAATCTGTAATCCAGGAGGTGCCATTATTTCAGTGAATGCTAGATGCATATCTGTAATCAATGCTTAAGCTGATGAAAGCGGATGATGATGTCCATTTATACTTTTAGAGAGCGGTACTCCATGTGTTTAGAAGAGGTGGTTACTTTGCAGGGAGTAAATTGCCATGTTTATCACACAAAAGGGCAAACCTCTAGGAAAGCCTGGTAGCTACTTAGTTAGAACTTGTCCTGCAGCTCTGGTTGCCTGGTTCAGACCCCTCTAATGACACTGTAAAGTGCGTATAGTGTATCACAGTTCCACAAGTACAATAAATTAAAATCAACAGGTATCTCACCAAGCAGATGGGCAGGGATGGGTCCTTTAAGGTTGATTTTCTTGTCTCCGTATTTCTTGTAGAGGGCCCGGCGTACATAAGCATGCAGGTTGAGATAAAGAGGCTGCAGTTCATGATAAAGCCTCTCAACATCACTTTCTAAAGTTGGTGTTTCATACCATGATCTCCAGTATGCACCATTGTCAGCATGACCTGGCAGAGCAGATAAGGATAAGTAAAAAACGAATATGTATACATGAAAATTAATACTAAATTAATTATTGGTATAAGCTACAAATGTAGAAGGAATCGGGTCATGACTACGAAATTGCTGGACTCTCTCTTACCATTGAGAACAGCAGCCTCGTTACCCAGCTCTACATATCTCTTGTAATGGTTGCGCATTTTTTTACCAGAAGAATCTCGCCAGCCTTTCCATGCCCACAGTAGTTCATCATAGTCACGTGACTTGGCAAGCAGAGCAGTTAGATCTTATAACAAAAACAAATCAATGAATTGAATAAAATTAGTATGAATCTTAGTTACAACGGAGAACAGTTAGAACAGTAACACTAGGAACACCAGTTCCTTCCTTGTAAAATATTAAGGCATGTCACATTTTTTTGATAGCAGGTCCTAGAAAGAACAAAAGACATAAAAAACCCCTATTCTGATCAATATCAAAGAAATATTTATACTACAGGTAGTCCCCCAGGTTACATACGAGATAGGGACTGCAGGTTTGTTCCAAAGTTGAATTTGTATGTAAGTTGGAACAGGTACATTATTTTAATAAATGCAATTAGGACAGATGTTTGTGTAAACATATTAGGCAGCGTGGTGTCAGTTACTGTATAAAATCCTAACTGTGAGTTAATCACAAACAAAGCAAAAAAAAAAAAAAGAAAAAAAGAATTGGGTCAATTTGAGTATAAATTGGAAAGAAATGATGTTCTGCATTATACCATAGTGATGATTGGTGGTCTGTTAGTATAGATTGATACAAGGTCATCTCTAACCAATTATTTCACATACATGCTAAACATTTTACCATCGGATAAAATAATAAGTCAAAAACCCTGACTGGCACCTCATTTATCAAGATGCTAAAAATGACACATTTCTCTTGATTTTTTATTGTAAAGCTGCATCCTCCCATGTTCTTTCACATAATTAAATATCTCCTATGTTCTGCTGAATTGATTATGTAAAAAATAAAATGCAGTTTTACCTGGATCCAGAGGAAGGCACTTGTTATTGTTGTTGCATACTGTGGCCTTGCTGTAGATGGTTTCCATTTCAGAAACAATTTGATTGTACTGGAGTAAAACAAAAGTATAAGTTTGTAAATGTATGTAATGTAATGTTTTGTGCAATGGGAACCTAACGGTCCACAATGTAGTAGTTTCATATGTCATCATTAAATTTGTTTAGAAAATCTAGGTCAAACACAGCTCTCTCCAGTCATCATACTGGTTGACAAAAAAGGCAATATTGTTTCTTCACATACACACTTACCTCTTTCTGCTGTGCCTCTGACAGAGCAGCTTTATCAATATCACTGAGCTTTTTCAATAGTCTCTGTATTTCCACATCCTGGAAATCACTGTAGTCAAAGTTTCTGGCCTGTCTTCCAAACTGTAGAGTGTGGCTGGACATGGCCAGGTTCTTTTCCAGCTGCAAAAAGGTGAGGGATATTATACAATGACATATACATTGCTTGATTGCAAAACTATGACTTATAGGACTAAGACTTATCTCCTGGGGCACATTTACAAAACCATTTAGAGTTTTTGTCCCTCAGAATTCTCCATCACCTTTTAGAAAATAAATGCATATTAATAATATATGGGGCATCCCATTAACCTAAGTTGTGACCGTCCAGCAGGACACACAAATCAAAGCTTGAGATAGTACACATAGAGGATTGTACCTTTCAAATAAATATGGTAAAACACTCATAATGTAGCAAATCTTAACATATAAACTTGTGACAACAAAACCTATTTGCACACTACAAATGTATTTAATAATTTTTACCTTGAGAACAAACATGAGTTAAGTTTTGTCCACTCTAAACTCTGCTGGCTTCATACAATTTGCTTTAGCAATACATGGGTCATATTTGCCGGCATAATATTTACCACACTGCGGGATATCACTTCAAAGCAGAATAAACAAGCTATGTGGTTCTATATTGTCAGCTGTGTAACTTCTTCATTGTTAGGCATTGTTAGGTTTTTAGGAACGCTGACACATGACATTCCCGGCTCAAGGTACTGTCTTTAAATATAAGCATATTGGAGATGGAGTGGGAGCATATTTAGGGTAAAAAAAAAAAACAGAACCTACAAGAATCACCCACTTTCTTTGGTAGGTACTTTATATTTTAAATGTAAAACATAGAAAGCAGCAACTAAAATTAAAATTTGCCTGATGGTCTTTTTCTTCAATACTTTGAATCAATGTCACCAAACTGTCTACACACAGCATCCTTGGCTTTTTGTAGGTAGTAAAATACCTGGTTAAAATAGCTATTGGATGATGTTAAAACTAGCCTAGTTTAACTTTCCCCATTGATAAATTGAAAGGATCACTGCTGCTGGTATACACAAGGATAATCTATCTTATCAAATGCCCAGGCTTGCAGAAAACTTAACATATGAACAGCAAACAGGTTTTATCTTTCTTACCATGACTTGGTTGTTGTGTTCTGTAATGTTGGTGTTATAGGCCCATGATGCCTCAGTATAGTCATTCCACACCTTTTCTGCCGTAGTGTTGTACTCACTTAAGAAATCTTGTGCCTGCTTTTCATTAGCATTTTTATCTAAAAATTAAAATAAAATGACTATTATCTTATCAAACATTGTGAACTTGTCTCTAGAATATCAGATGACCTAAACAATGAACAACTTGAAATCATTGGCCCTGCTCACCAATGTCCCCAGGATATCCATCAGGCAAGGGTGGTCTCCAGCCAAAATCTGGCCATCCAAGAGTTTCATTGTTCTTGGTATTTTGTTCTTTCAACCAGGTGGTGACTGGCTCAAAGTATTCCAACAGAGGTCCAACGTCCATTTTGTCTGATCCGGTCATATCTTTTAGAACCTCCTGCCAAGTCCTTGAAGAACCTGCACGAAGGGCATTTCTAGGAGGAAAAAGAGGCATTCCTCATTAGTAAATAGTATTAGACAGAAAGGGAGAGAGGTGAAGAGAGATTCAAATAAAAAAAAAATAGTAAAACATTTGAAAAAATCCTGAGAATGTTTTCAAATTCTTGAAAGCAAGAGAGCAATTATGTTTTATATATATACACACACACACACACTCATAGCATATGTCTGCACATAGGATCTTATTTGCAGCTATGCCTTGTGTTTTGCAAGTTTTGAAAGAATTGTGGCAACATGTAACCACATAATGCTGCAGGATTTCATCTCTTGTAAAATTCACCAGACTTTCACATTTGTGTTTAACAAATTTAGAGCTCTTGCATAAGATTAGCTTTGTAGACCTCCAATGTACCAAACTTACATTAAACAAATAGTTGCTGCAAATCTGCTTTAGCCTTCAGTTTTTCTTAACACATACATATATATATATATATCAGTATGACTAAATATCTGGACATGTTCTGATATTTTATCCAAGTATCAAGTGAATATGAAATTAGATGGAGCTGAGAAAAATCCAGCATGTTAGTGATTTAGTAGTCAGTGTCATGCATGGCTACACTGTAGTTTGCGGGCTTATTTGCTTTCTTCTGCATGCTTTTGTATTTCAAACATTTTAATTGTTTTTTTTTTACAACATATTTGATAACATCCAGATAACAGCAGGGACTTTTTTGTTTTAAAAAAATAAAATAAGTTTCCAACTAAATATTGCATAACATCAGTATTCCATTATTATTAATAATGCAAATGACAGACTAATACAGACAGTGATACAGGAGGAGAGGACCCTGCCCCGAAGAGCTTACTAGGGGAATTTGCACACTACAATAGGATGGGAGATAATATGACATACAATGGTCTTTGCAAATGCAAAATAAATAACTGGCCATACTTAATTTCCTGTTAGAAAATTTTCATGTTAACTTCAGATTCTGCATGCTTTTGTAAACAGATGTGCCGAGAGTTTATAAAACATGTATATTTAGAAACACTTTGCAACAATATTGTTCAGATCTAGTTATAACTAAACAGGAAGCAGCCTGAAACACAGCCTCTGCGCTAACATCATAGCAGTCACTTTTGTTTAAAATGTATCTAAATTCAAGAAAAAAAATGTTATAATTTTCATTGCTTTTAAAGTCAATTAAACTTTATATATTTTACCTTGAAGAAGACATGTGGTTAACTTGAATATAGCTGCCCCTTTATAGAACTATGGATATTTGCCAATTCTTGCTAACCTTTTCAAAGCAGAGCTGATTGTGTATTATTATTACAATGACATTTAGAAGGAGTATGCACAAAGGCTATGTTTTTTTAAATGCACAATTGTCAGGTTTGACTCCAGTATACAAAAATGGACATGATTCCTAGCTTAGCCAAAATATTTAGGTTTGGCCCCATTTAAAAAAAAAAATCTAATCAAAGCTAAATTATCAAAAGGTGAGATTGTTTTATATTATTATAAAAACCTATGCTTACCCAAGGATTGCTCCTGCCTGTTTGGATTGGTAAATGTCACATCTGTGCAGGGGGCCTGTTTCATTTGCTGCTGCACATAGTGCCTTATGGAATTGGAACTGCAGAACAAAACTCACAAAGTATCTAAAATACAAAACACAGATTAGTTGCAAGAAACATTTGAAAAGGGGGACATAAAAATACACATTTTCCTTTGATCTTTAGAGTAGCTAATTTAAAGTAATGCCTAGATGCATGGCGTTAATACCTCTCAGGACTTACATTAACATTGACCACATCCCAAAATACTATAAATGGAAAAAGGAGTACGGTTTCCTTTAGGAAGCCAAATTTTGTAGGGACTTTTAGAGTCAGATTTGTATAATAAAATGACAATAAAATATAAAATCGCATTCCAGTTTATTTGCACACATTATATAAAACCATACATTTGCAAAAATACAAAACCAAACACTTGCTGAAAATAGAGCACTCAGTAGATCTCCTGATGGAAACCTCTCCAAATACAATGCGTTTTGCGTTCCTGAGGAAGCGGACAGATTCCATGAAACGCGTTGACGTTTTTGAAATAAAAACTTGCATTTTGAGTTTTTTTTTATAAATTAAGGACATCTTTTGCTTAAGGTTAAATGGTACTGTTTGCTCCCAGAGGAGACAGATAAGCATATGAGAGATGTAGTACAGCTCATTTCAAACAGAACATGGACCAGCGCTGGTACCTGTTCTTACCTGATGTATGGGGTGTTGCCTGGGATGTGGTATTTTGCACCAGGATCAAATTCAACATCATTTCTCTGCACAGGAGGGCAGATTCCTTGATACTTAGTCCTAAAATACACAATAAAGTGTCACTAAGTAAAACTAAAAAAAAATTCCATAAATACCCAATATCTTTTGCAAAGAACATATTCTTAGTCTATGGCAACAAATCATGCTTTTCATTCAACCATCTTATAGTTATAGATAAAAAAAAAAAAAAAAAGACCCAAAATCCTAAACTTTAGTGTACCTGACTGCTGTAGTTAGGTCACTGGGCCTAAAGAAACACAAAGCGTTTTAGTTCATTCTAACAGGTGAGATTAGTAAATGGACATTTACTTATCTCTTGCTGCTTTCCTTTCTGAATATCCCTGCAGTGGTCCCAGACTCACAAAAGATCCAGGTGAACCCAAGGACCATGACAGGAACATGTTTGCCCCACTTTTCGAATGAGTTGGTGTCAAAAATCAGCCAGGTAGAGTGCTTGGCAAAGATGGTTAGGACAGACCACTGCAGGGCTTCCCTTCCTTACTTGTTGAGGATGAACACCATAGGGAGGGAAAGTAAAGTAGGCATGGACTTCTGAGGAGGGCAACACCTGTTGCCCACACAGGCAATGTACAGGCTAACTTAACACACACTTGTGCTGCTTTCTATACATAAAGCCTGTCCAATCCCAATACTTAGGGGTCATCTTAAGTGTTTCTCCAATAGGCAGCAGTACTTTTAACTAAGTGGGGTTTAGAAAGTCATAAAATGAATATATCGCAGGCAAGTCAGATCAGATATAGCCCGCGTCTCTTGTGTTGTCTTCAAACTATACCTGAGATTCCACCAGTCATAGTTGTATCGGCTGGGAGGGGTGCGCCCATTAAAAACATTCCATCTCCACTGGTCAATCAAGTAGCCAAAAGGCAAGAAAGCAATCTTCTCCAAAGCCATCTTAAGGAGGTAATTAATATCACTCTCTAGGGAAAAGGTATATAAAGGTAGTTTGATTAAATATACAGCAATAAAAACAATACACAAATTTCTGATTGAGGAAACCTTGTCTGTATTTAAATAGCATATTTAGTGTTTTAATAGCAGATTGAGACAGATGGTAAATGTTAGGTTGACTGTAAAAACAGATTAAGAATGAAATACTGTATAAAAAGACTTTTGGTTATTACCGAACTCCTAAATCTAATTTCTTCTGTGTCAGTAAAGCTACATTAAAAAAAAAACTAATCTTGCAATCATGCAATGAATAAGTGGAAAGATAGGAAAGGATACTTACCATTACCTCTGGCACACATACCAGTTGTCCCCTATGCAGATCCTGTAGTTACAGCCATGACTTTATCATTGTACATTTCCAGAGTAAATTTTCCACTTATTCACTAAAACCTGGAAATCCCATTTAATTATAGGATTATGATTAAACAACTCACCTGGATCTGCTGTGACCTCATTAAGCAGGCCAATTTTTTGCAGATGTCCTGGGGTAGATACAGATAGAGACAGTACATCTCCTATAGCCTCATGGAAACCTGGATTAGCTCCTCTGCGGAATGTGACTGGTTGGTCTTTATACTGCAAGTAATATTCCACATGTCCCATCTCGTGGTGAACAGTAAACAGTTGTTCCATGGTAACCGTGGTACACTGCTTGATCCTTTGGACATAAGGAACACAAATTTCAAGGATTTAAATTATTTCAATCCTAGTAATGTTTAAACTAGAATTGAAACTTTCATTAACACAATTGGTGCATGGAGAGCATTGTAGATTTTCGTATCAAATCAGTGAAGTGCAATATAACTAGAAGGCTATGCTCCACTAGTTCTAGTTATTTCTCAAAAGATTCAACCCAACAGAACAGAACAACCCAACAAACTATATATAATATTATTTACCTTAAAACACGGGAGCCCTCAAGTCTAGTACCATACTACAGTAAAATAGCTATTGTCTGTGTCTTTCCATTCCACTATCTTATGCCAGTTTACACCCCAGAGCATAACAAATACTGAAAATATGCTATCCAGTAAGGAAATCTTGCATTTATTTCTGTTCTAGGCCTTCCTATGTCATCTGAGAAAAAGTGTTTGAAGAAAAACAAACTCATTTCAGTTTAACAGGATTATTGGAAACATATCTAGATCCTGGCTTTGGTAAGATCCTAATAATTTAAATTTACTAACTGTATCCTTTGATTGCACAATGCCCAATATTACATAGACCGTCTGGCTTTTGTATTCGTATATGTTGATATAGGGCAGCTTAGGGCGAGTCACTTTTGTAAGTGTTGACTCACCTGAAGTCTCTCCTGTTGTAAAAGTCCCAAGCAGAGGCATGACACACCACATCCCGACCATCTGCGGGCTTCTCCAGCATAGACTTCTGCCAGAATTCAGGTGGCATCTCCAATAGACCCAGAGAGGTAAAGAATTCCTCTGAGACCCTGAACATGTGAGTGGCATTCCAGCCCTAAAAGAATGTGTGAAAAATCAAGTCACTTTATACTAAATGATAATACATAAACAAAATAAAAATAAGTAATAACACTGTGTAACAAAATAAGATCTTTAAAAAAATAGAGGGAAAGCAAGGTTTGATCCTTTGCTGGGTTTATTATTGTGACCCCCAACTCTTTGGTTTGTTCTGTGGAATGCATCGCCGATATATTTCTACAAGGGGTATGGCAACAGCCTCTCAATGATTTATCTAGTAGAACATATATACATTCAATAAAAATAGGATTTTTAAGCAAACTCAAAAGAGGAACATCTGTCTAGAGCAGTATAAACAGTAGAGAACAATATAAGCATAAAAAGGTCTTCCTTGAGCATTTGGTTTTAGCTTTAGCGCTTGTCTGTGTCATCTGCCAAAATACTGAATCAGTGGTATGAATGCTCATGCACTGGCCATTATGATGCTTAATTTTTTTCCAGTTAGAACACTGCAGCCACAGAGCTGCCTAAAAAATAGACAAAACTAAAATCAGGGGATGGTGCAATTGAGGCAAAGGTGCAGCAATCACAAAACTCACAGCCCAGAACTATATGAACATGAACTGTATTGTATACCAAAGAGTTTGTATTTCATATAGTTCAGCTTTGCTGGAATTCTATGCGCACCACAGTGGCTCCGTGGGTAGCACTTTGGCCTTTGCAGTGCTAGATCCCAGGTTAAAATTTCAGTGCTAGATCCCAGATTAGAATTTCGGCCAGGACACTATCTGCATGGAGTTTGCATGTTTTTCCTATGTTTGTGTAGATTTCCTCCGGGGTACTCCCGTTTCCTCCCACATTCCAAAAACATGCATTTATTTTGCTTCCTCCAAATTGACCCTAGATTGTGTTAAATACGTATGATTATGGTAAGGACATTAGATTGTGGGCCTCCTTGAGGGACAGCTAGTAACAGGAATATGGACTTTGCAAAGTGCTGTGTAATATGTTGGTGCTATATAAATATTAATAATAATAAATCCTAAAAAGTATCCTTAAATAACCACTCCTTGACTAATTTACCTTTTCCCTCATGGTGTTAGTCACGTCCACATTGGTCTTGTCAGGGAAGGGAATCATCATGTCATAGATATTGTTCCACTGTTGGGACCACATGTTACCTGTACAAATCAACACCAGTTAGTCAGCACATGAGAAACATAGGAAGTCAGGATAAAACAGCATTTTATATTGGCTTATACAATGTTTTTCATAAATTCGGGAAGCCTAGAAGCAGAAATGTACATAGCAGAAAAAAATGCCAGTAGTATTTTGGTCGATAAAGAGACCTTTTATGGCAAAAAAAGATTTTTATATTGTTTTCTAACAACGTTTTGTGTGCCATGTTCTATGATCCTCACAAGTGTTACATTATCACTGGCCCAAAAAAAAGAAGAATCCACTTGCAATAATTGTAATTGCCCATTGCATCAGTAAACTCACCTAATAGGTGTGCAGGAATTGGGCCTTGTAGGTTTATGTATTTTTCACCATATCTCTCATAAAGCTTTCTGCGAACAAAAGCATGAAGATTAAGGTACAGGGGCTCCAGTTGTTGATAAAGATGTTCCAGGTCTTCCTCAAAGGTGGACGAGGTGTACCAAGAGCGCCAGTATGCTCCTGTGTCCGGGAATCCTGTAGCAAAAAAGAACAAACAACTTTTATTCTACATGCAAGTTTTCTCACAATTTTACATGGGAAGGTTCTACACCAATTACATGTTACTTCTACAAGAACATGACACATTCACTCCACTAGAGGGAAACGGCTAACAACAAATTCTGACATTTATGCCATATGTTATAAAATGGACAGCTGTATATTGTATTAATCTATTGTTTTAATCCAAACAATATCTTATCTTTTATCTTTATTCTGCCAGTTACCAGCACTTGTAGTAGCAACTTATTTATATAAAAGTTTATAAGGTGTAAACTCTAAATACATATGTTAAAGACATACAAATAAAAAGGAAGCTGCGGGATATGAGCCATGATGCATGGAAGGATATGGCAGTTAAGAACTTAAAATAGAAACTACAATGGTTGTGCTTTAGTTATATTATATGTGAAAGTTCAGAAGTATGTAAACTTAGAGATTTGTTTTTAGTATCTGGCTGACTAAAACCTTGTGCTAAGCTATCCAATAGAGGAATGCTTTGGCTCATTTACTTGCATGTGTAAATGTTCCCTTGATTTACTGTGTTCTGTGAACAGGCTATTTACAACAAATTTGCTATGGGTTACCTAAAAAGCATTAGTAAAGATGCTATAAGCTCACATTGGCTCAAAAGAAAAATGCACGCTATATATTTTAGACCTGGCCATAATAAAAAGTGTACAAATCAACTGTATGTTACCTTTAAAGAGATATCTAAGATTTGAAGATATGCCGAAGAACATCTAAGCAAAGCTTTTTCCAGCACGTGAAGGTAGGCATTTCTGTGCCTACAGCCTCATAGTTGTATATATGCAAAGTGCTATAATCTAAGGCACTGTTAGTGCCGTTAGTATCACCAAACTTCGTTTGAGATTTGATGATGTTGCCACTGTGCAGCTTGCCAGAGTGGAATCTCAACATGAATAAACCTTCACTGCTAGAGAATAGACATTTTTCCACCTCTCTATAAAATATTTCCCACCGGTAATATGACCACAAGTCATAACGCTAAGATTACAAAGTTAGCCCCTTCTTCTGCGCAGCCAGTTACACTCTATACAGAAATACGGTGTAAAACAAGACATGGTAAGCCAGTTTGGGGAGCAGGCTACGGACAATACCGCTAATACTGGTAGTCATTTCCTAACTGCTTACCATTTTGTGCAGCTTTTATAATGAAGGTCCTATTTATGTTGCAATGTTAGCAGTGGAAGGAATGCTATCCTGAATTTCTAGAAGTTATCAGTATTCACAAGACTTTTTCTAGTATAAATTGCCCTACAATGTTTTAGTTAAATCCAGCCATGATGTCTACTCAGTGGTGTAGAAGAATTAACAACTTCCACTATTTACTATATAAAAAGATGATTTTATCATGATAGTATAGCTTATGGTTTATCTAGTAAAAAATGTTTTAAAACAGTAAGGTAAGAATTTCGTGTGAGGCAGTAATTCAGTAATAACAACAAGAGTACATAAGCTTCATCATCTCATTGCTAGCACATAAGGAATCGACCAAAGTACACACAGATAAATGATAAACAGGTATTTCTGAAAAACGATTACCAAGTTGAAGAATGGAATGTGACGAGGACAGAATGCAAGGAGAGTGTCATAAAGGACAAGATAAATTGTAACAGAAAAAGCAGTATATTCAAGATTGGGGGGTAAAATATTACTAAAGAGTTATAAAAGCTGTGTTTGTATTTGTCCATATGTGACCATAGTAATCATTTTTATAGGTTTGAGCAAGGAGGTGATAATGCTTTACATCATTGCAATTTAAACTTATCAATATATATTTGATGCGAAACACAGATCACAGAGACTCAATTTTTATAAAGAGTACAATGTGCTTCTGTTATCTTACCAGAAAGACTACCACCTGTAGCGGGAATATTTGCAATGAAGTACACAGAGAAACAGTTTCTTTGGTTTCCAACAGAGCTCCATCTGCTTTAACTCCTTCCCAGGCAACCCCTGCAGCTTTTTTAGGGTGTGATGTCACGTTCAGAACTGCAGGGGATGCTTGGGAACGAGTCACCTCTGTTAAAGGGCAGCCAGGTGCTAGAGAAGGCTTTGCCATTTGTAATTTGTTGTTAAAAGGGAAAAGAGAAGAGGAAAAAGACAGGCAGGGAGAAAAAGTAAACTAACAATTTAATAAAAAAAAAAAAAAAAATCATAAAAAAAGAAAGCCACCACTGGCACCCAAGCCATAGAAAAAGGCTAGTTATCACTTACCATCTAAGCTGTATGCCTGATTACTGAGCTTCACAAATTGTTCATATTTGTTCCGTAGGGGCTTTCCAGCAGCATTATGCCACCCTTCCCATGCATACAGTAGCTTTTTGTAGCTGCGTGAAGTTGCCATGATCTCAGTAAGATCTAAGACAAGAAAGATTTTGGAGTTTACATAAATACATTTACATTTTTACAGAAATACAAGGGCTGTTGTTGCTGACAAACATATTAGCCCGACTGCTTTGTTGACCCTTTGGTTTCACTATGCATGAAAGTACAGAAGGCAGTAAGCATGTATATGAACCAAACATCTATCATTTTCATAATGAGGCGTTAAAAAGGTGGTAGCTTCGTAACTTTCTAGCTACTAAGTCAGTGTTACTTCTTCTTGATATTTGGATCAACCCTAAACAATACATACCTGGTTCCAGAGGCCAGCAGTCTGTGGTTTGACCAGGAGGACAAACTTTGGCTGTTGAATAGATTCCGTCCATTTCACTGAGAATAGTATTGTACTGTGGGAAAGAGGTTGTAGAAAGTGAATTTAAAATAGAAACTGGAAAAAAAAGTGAAATGTTTATATGTTCATAAAGCAAGTAAAAGCAATATATAGTCCAATGGAAAACATAGTAAATGTTAGACACCTGACTTTTCAGTATTACAGGCAAAACAGAGTTCAAAAGACCAGCTTCACTTGTACCAAACCTGACTTGTGGGTAGATCAGACTCTAGTTGGTGTTGTTGATATATTGTGCTTCATTAGCGTTAGAAAGGTTCATTTAATTAGGTAATTTAAGTTAGGAATTACAGTAAGAAATATATTTAACAACAGAGAATTATTTTGTCCTTCCCATCTATGCTGTATCTACTTGAAAGTGAGTCAGATGGACTTTTAAATGGATGCCTGACTGTAGTAAAATTCTGGGAAACCAAGCATGAGGAATGTTTTGGCCTCTTTTTTTTTATAATCTTCTATTTTCATTGTTTTGTTAATTTTAGCAAAATTGAATGGCTATTAAGGATTGGCTGGTTGTTTCCATAAGATAGGAAAGCATACTTTGGTTGTGTTGAGGGTATGGCTCATATGATGTTTAGTACACTTTCATCAGAATATTGATATGTCAGCTTAGATGATGGCTCGCTGGGTCCCTACTTGGGTCAACAGAAATGAGGTGGAGTTTCACCTTGATTTAACACAGCTATTACATAAACTAATTCTGTGTTATCTACCTCACAAATTAATCTCTCTACATAAAAATCTCTCATTAGAGAAGTATTGCATTATGGTTTAGTGGTGTCATTTCTGTTGCTTATTAACTAAAGATTAGATCTTAAAAAAATAAGTAGAACTACGTGACAGAGATAAAAACAATCAAGCTAAAATGACAAAATACTCAAACTATTTAAACCTTATACATCTGCTTTGTGCAGTGGGCAGTTTTTTTTACAAAGGTAATAGCTGTAACATTTTCAAGGAAAATTCTACTATTTTCACTAATTCATCTTCTGCTACTGAGATTTTGTAATACAGCTGGGTATGGAACAATACATTTAGCTACATAGAAAGCATCCTGAAGGGATAATGGAGACTAGCCATTCTTAGACAGTAGAATGCACTATTCTCCATCTTTTCAAATTTCTGTCCTTTGAAAATTTGAGCACACTGGTATAGAGTAAAATAAGACAGTGAAAGAACACAGTAAGACATATTTATGTAGAAATACAACTGTTCCCAATGGCAACAGAGTATCTTTCTGTGCCCAGCTAGCCAAACCTCATATGATTCTTACTAGTTTTTTGGGCAACATAAGTACTACAAAAAATTACATTTTTAAACATAATTCCAGGCATTATCTGCATGATATCTACAGGGACAGGCAATCCTTTTACACCCACTTCTGTGCAAAGCATAGCTATCTGTGATTATGTGAAAAGGAAATGTTTGCATATATTCCCTCAGTTCTATGCCAACAAATACTTGACAGACCCTGAATCTAGATTTGGATAATCACTGATGTAGAAGATTTGAGTTTTGCCACTCACAGTCCTTTGCTATTCCCAGACTGAGGGTCTCTATTTCAGTTTTAAGCTTTCACTTATTAACTAGCAGCAATAAGAAAAAAATTGTTACTTTTGTAGTAATTTTTTCATATGGGATTCATTACACACATGCAGAAGTCTAAATGGCAACAATAACGCAGTGAATGCAAATGTTCACAGATTTCAGTTCAAGTGAACATGAACTTGCTAAGTAAACAACCTCTACGCTATTAGTAAATCAACCCTAATGCCTTATGGCAATTTGGAGTGATGTAGCAAGCACAGAATCTGTGTGTATTCAGCGTTTCGTGCATGCTGGCTGGGTGCAATCTTTTCCCTTCTTTCAAGGATCTAGTGTGCAGTTGCTGGTGTTTGAACTATTAAATGCTTGAATTGCTTTTCATCTTCAACAATCCCTGACATTTCTCTACATCCGTCGCAGGCTCCTTACTGCCTGTTCAAGGTCAGACCAGACAACATTCCATACAACAGGGATACAGTAGAAGTGGTAGCAAGGCTATGTCAGTTCATAAAGAAAAAATAGGATGTATGCTTTCCTTTACCTCTAAACATCTACTTGTGCTTTATACAACAGGCAAACAATGGACACTGCCTTGAGAACAACCTATTAATCCACTATATACTCTTTTTTTTCTAGGAATTTATACTTTCTTATTAAATTACTAGGTCATTGATTCTGTGTTGAAAGTAGGTACCTGTACCCTATACCATATGTGTAACATTCTGCTATTTAATGAAAACTAATTGTGAGATATATAGCTATATACTATATAAAACTAGTAAAGCTGGTCTTCAGACAGACAACGTAATACATAATTTTACTTGCTAAAGAATTCATATTTTTGCCCACATGAGCATGGACTGGGTCATCAATTTACTCCATGCTTTTAGGGCTATTGATTTGCTTGTAATGTTTTTTGTTTGTTGGTTTGTCTGCTTTTACCATGTTCCTGGAATTAAGCTTTAGGATCTAGATATAGGCTAATTTGTGGCCTAAAAAAATAAGAGGATTTGTTTACAATCCAGTATTGTAAGTTTGCAAATTTCCTAGCATTTACATGTTTTAGACTTCTTAAGTCATTCATAAAGGGTTAAGTATTTTTGTTAAAATTCAGAACTGTGAAATGTTTTTTTTCCTTTTAGCATTTTCCTAAGAAAATAAAAATGACAAGTAGCAGAAGTATAATGATGTTTTCCAGGCAATGAAAACAAAATTCTATAATAATCTGTGCATTGCGTGTATTCCAGTACTTACAAGGCACTTTAAGCTGCCCCTATTTATTGCTGGCATGTGCCACCCATGCCTGCAGAGTATGATTCCAACCTTTTAAAGTGCCCCCATTAGATCCCAAATGCCCAAAGCTTTCCAATAAGACTATTTTCATCCCAGAAAAACAAATCTTGCGATAGCATATGCCCTACCCTGCTAAATCCTACAATGCATTTCAAGTACATTTCAATTGGGTGCCAAAATGCCTGCAATGGGTTATGAAATATGGTATCTCCTGAAAACCCAAAAGCTGCTTAGAAAAATATTTGGGCATTGTTGGATACAGTAGAGGCATATTGAAGATTGTAAACATGATATGTATTCACCACTGGGCGCTGGTCAATAAATTTGTTTTAAAACTAACTCTATGCTCAAAATTTGGTCTTTTTCCGAATTGTTTTTTTATGACTATCAGAGCATTCTTGTCCCAGTAACATAAACGATAGAACTACAGGAAATATAAGGAATGCAAGATTATGTAATGTGCCTGTACCTAAATAAAAATGTAAATGATTTTGCATTAAAAGAAAAAAAAAAAAAACATCTTTTAGCAGCCATAATACAAGAAATGTTCATTTAAAGGGTGTAAGAGAGACAAATAGAAAGTAGTACAGCTGGGTTCAGTAGATGTAAATAAGTTCTCACCTCTGTACGAGCTGTAAGGTTCAGGTTAGAAGCACCCAAGGTCCAAATAGAATTAATGATTTTCTTGAGCTGTTCATCTGTAAAGTTTTTATATGTTTCGGTGAAAAGTTCCTTGGCTTTATGTCCCCATACCTCATTGAACGCCTGTTCTTCTAGGGAGGCAGTAATCTTAAGAAGTCAGAAAACAAGGAAGTAACATTAATGGGCTGTGAAATGCAAACTTTTAAAGTGTTCAGGTACACTGTAACATCTGTAATTGTATCTCAATGCAACTCATTGTCAACTTCTGCAGCCGATAGTAATACAGACACACACACACACACACACACACACACTACAGAACTGGCTATGCAAACATTTGAGTACACATCAGTAGGCACAAGCTGTTCATAGTCAAATATCTTCTTATATGTCATACAGAAGAAAGCTGCACTCACTAAATAGCTCTTTTATATATTAAAAAATGGTGAAAATATGAACCCCTGATGCATTTCACACAAGTGTGGTAAATAAAAGTGCAGTCAATAAAAGTTATAATATTTCTTTATTTGAAAACAGCATAGCCAAGTCATACTGGTAGTAGCCCAACTGGTATCCAAACAAATTAGTTTTGTTAGAATATGGTAGGGGCATAAGACTAATCTCCGCAGGGACTAATTTGAATAGGTCAGAGTTTATTTGGGGCAGATACTAAAGTGAATGCTTTCTGTAAATTGCTGGTTTGTCTGTATTTTCTTTGTTTAATGGCACAGACTTTACAGAAAATTCCAAATTCTGAAAAAACATTTTGCCTTATTTAGTTACCCACTGGGGCCTTAATCATTTTCAACATAAAAGTACATCTTTTACCTAAAGTGCTTCCCAACTTCACTGCACGTTTTCTCAACAATGCTCAATGCATAATTGTTTGTAGTTGTTTTTGAAGATACTCCTATCTACATAGGGTTGTAGATGTTGTTACTTTCTTGTGTCAATATATATATATATATATCACACACAAAAACAACAACTTTAATGCTGTGTGCTATTATTTATATTGTAGTTTATCTTTGGAAAATATTTCAGATAACTAAACCTTTTGGTGTTCTAAATCACAATGAAAGCCGATTATTGATTTTTCTAATCTCCTTGGTTTACAGTTTATTCAACAGAAAAAGCGGTAAAGGATTTGCAAAAGGAAAGTGCCCTTATTTCCTGTTTGACAGCGTGATTCTGGGAAGGAGAAGTATGGCCACAGGAGAAGCTGTCAAAGATGGTAATTTGCATAGACATTTGAAAACACTCATGCTGAATTGTACTGCATATTCCCTGACACACACACACACACACACACACATACAAGAAAGCTGGTATTGTTAAGCCTGAAGCACTTTGTAGTGTTACAGCTTTCTTTTTAAAAGAAAATAAAAATATTTTTAAGTTTACAAATATATATAAATATATATATTTATATTTTATTTACACATTTTTGGTTACTATACTAAATATTTACCAACGCAAATTTATGGTGTGTTTCCATGCTGCTAAGTTTTCTACTAAGGAGGGACAACTGCTTGACTTTCTAATAAAGCCCAGCACTGCCTGCTCATATTTAGACTTTCTTTACAGAGAATCAACAAGGATTTGTGAGCTAGGGAATCTACCCTTTGCACAGGCTATTCCCAGCAAAGCAGTATATAATTAAAATAAACAAAAACATACAAAAAATGTCCTGTAGCCCATAGTGTACCACCAGACACAAGGCTTAGACTAGAGAGGCAATGCAATTAGACTTTATTAACTTAATATTCTATGTAGAGATCATGTTTACTCCACTCCCAACATTTTTGAAAAAAGCATTTTGGGGATTTTTTTCCTCACTTTATGTCAAATTTCTTCAATGGAGCACAAACAAAAACAAATTATTTATCAAAGAGAAGTTTATCTGTTACCCAGATCTACAAAAAAAAAGGTGTCCGTTGTCCTCTATATAAAAAGCAGTGAATCTGATATTAGATTCTCTGGTGGGGAATCATTTATTGCCATTAAAACACATGGATCTCCAACAGAGGATGTTCCAATAAATGTTTACCGCTTTATACATAGATTCATTGCTTTTCACATGGACCTAGAATTGAGGTTTTTGGTTTTCAGGTATACAATTAAAGAAAGACTGTACATTTGGAGGTCAGGGTTGGGGATGACAGACAATGACTAGAAATTGCAGAATGGGAAGTCAGCAATGGCAGCCTCCATGTTTCTCTGAAGGAAAGTCTCCTAAAAATGCTGCTTTGTAGCGGACACATTATTGTAAGCAATTCGTCTAATCGATTAGCAATTTAACTGCTGATTTTAGTAGCCACATTAAGTTACGTAAAATCATAAATATAGTTTAGGCCTCAGAGTACTGTTAAGCCCTTATTTTGAAAAGGAGCCTATCATGGCTATGATCCAAGACACGCCTAGACAATCTAAACTAAAAAAGGAAAAAGTATTATGATGTCTTGGCTCTTTAACTTTACCAAGATTTAGGAGATGTTCTAGAGTTTGTGAAGCTATTTTATTAATCTTTTATTAGCAGCACCGTTGTTTACAGACATCCATAATCTGGCCCCAAAGACAGTCAGTCTCCATCACAGTCCTATCACTACTCCAACAGCACCGCTCTCTCTCCCGTTCAATTAGTATTTAATCGCCACTGGTTCTGCTGATTACAGCTCGTTAGCTTGCAACTCAGGAAAATCAGCTTGTTTTCATTTTTTCAGGGTTGTTTGTTTTTGTTGCTTGTCCCACTTCTTGTACAGCTGGATATATTGTATGCATTTAAAGCCTAATTGCTTTCTTTATCTGTTTAAACATTTGTCTTGACAGACACGTTGGGAATGCATATCAGCGCCGTACAGAATGTATGTCACAACAGCTTATAATCACACTCTATACTACTACTTCTGCCTAAATGTGAATTCAGTTCTTGACGAGAAGTAAGAAAGTTAGGAAAAATACATGCATTAAAATTGGTATTGTTCTACAGAAAAGGCCAATCATGTATACCTCTAAAAAGGGCTTTAATATTACTCATGGATTGGATAATATTTAATGCCACAAACTGGAGCTTGTCAAAATGAAATGTTTAAAAATAGAGGTATGGTGACTAAATATTCCCATCCATTGATGTGGAAAAATACTACTAGCTGTCATTTTTGAGTTTTCTTAGGCCTACAACGGCAGCTCACAGGTTTCTGTGTGCAATCAGACATATGTGACATGCAGTCTCTAACAGCGGCGGGATACATAGTCTGCTCAGTGTACCATAAATGCAGTAAGAATGCAGGGCTGATGCACATAAGCGTTTACTGTACGCAGCCTCCCTCCAGGCGTGCTGCAGTATGTTTCTTTATGGTTCAACAGATCATACAGTAACTATTCTTTAAATAAAGAAAGACCCAACAACAACCGTGCTAAAGAGGGCCTTCCAAGAAAATTGCATCTAAAATTGCATATGCAACCCAGCTGTTTACTTCTTCATATATATGTCCTGGAATTTGAACTAAATCCCATGCTTCCACCTCATGCCTGGCGCTGGATGCCATTCTGCCATTTTACAGTGCCAGTAAAAGGGCAGACCTCTGACCGGCAGATATTTGAGTCCCCCACTGATACTAAAGAGAAATACTTGTTTGAGCCATGTTGACCATTTGCCTTTGTCTACATATTTGGGTGTTTAGGAATTTCAATTTCTGAAGTTAGGAGTTATGGTCTATGGCCTGAGCTAATTGAAGGCATGTTACCTTAACCTTGTAACATGTAGAGTGGTTAAGTAGGCTGGGGAATTCAGTGCGCAAAAGATCAGGGACAGTGAATTTGAACTCTGAGGTGCGTTTACCTTTGCAGCAAGTTCTTGGACTTGAATTAGGCATAATACATGAAAGCCAAATTGTTTGGGGGTTCAACTGATAGAGTGAGCTAATCATAACAGATATGTGGGAAGGGGTCAAAGAACAACTACAGTCCTCAAGAGTTGAATCAACTCACCAATACTGATATATCTAATTTTTAGGTGAAGGTGGGCAGAAAAAAAAGCATTAAGGCCTCTTTCCGATGAAAGGCAGTGCAACGCAGTTTCAAAAGTGCGCTTGACATAATGTTTGCAACGCAAGGACACCAGACATTGCATAGAAAGCAATGTCTGCTGCTCCCACTGTGTTGTGTTGCAATGCCTTTGTATGCAATGCTGTCTGTTTTTCTGTGCTGCTCATCAATGTAATGAGCAGGTTCACTGGTGGCTAGTGACAGTGAATTGTAGTGTGATGCACTTTCCATAGTGAGAACAAAGTAGAAAATGGATGGGCTTGAACCAATCCTTACAATGATGTCTTTGCGGATATAAACACAAATTTAGTATGTGTAACCTCAATAATGGAATAAAAAAAAAAAATGTAACCGCAGAGAAGAAATGCATACGGTTCCCTCCAGAAACTGAAAAAATTGTGTTCTTGTTTTATGATTCACTTTCCTTTTTTATACTGAAATGTAACTGCACCCTAGGCAATGTTTCAATTTCCTCTGTATTTACAAGTTATTTTGGTAATTCTCTGACACATCACAAAGCAGAGTACAGGAAACATAGATGCTTACTGTCAAAGTTTATCCAGATAAAGGATATTGGTTCATTAACTTCAACATTTTTTTTTTGTTTTTGTGGTGTGTGTATAACTAAATTGCCATTCTCCCATTTAGAGGAGACTGGTATCACTATAATATTAATTAAAGAAATATCTCTGCTTTCCAGAAGTATGTGGCCTGTTGAACGGGAAATATTACATTTGCATATAAGCTAAAATACAAATTGCTTTATGTGTAACTTAGAACTAAATGATCTGGGGATACAGCCTAGTACCCTTGCTCAATTACAAGGTTTTGTAAGACTGTTTATACAGAAGTACAATTCACTTCATGTAATGCAAATATATACAGTGTTGTGGAGCAAGAAATGTATGTGTACTTCATGACGTTTTAAAGAATCAGTGTTTCCCAAATCTGTCAGTGAATCAGAATCAGTGTTTCCCAAATCTCAAGTCTCACGGTCCGGTCTTTTTTTGAAGGAGAAAATCTACAAGTGAAGATTAACTTTACTTCTGAGACACAACTTGTGCAGATACCAAAAACACACAATTTGTGCATATGCGCTTACTAGCAGTAAATACATGGTGGAGGACAGTGAGCACAGGTTTGAGAAAAAACATACAGAATGGTCATGTTGTGGTCATATTTTCCTAACTGTTTTTCCATAGTTAGTTGCTTGAGATGGCAGTGACTTGTTAAGCCACAAAAGTATCCATGAGGCCAGTACATGACTGCCAGCCAACTATCTGCCAGTGTCGCCTCTCTTTCTCCTTCCGCTGCCCAAGCAAGAATCCTCGGCCAAGCTAAACATTCCTGTCTAGAGCTAAATGACGGGAGTGCTTGAAGGCAGTCAGCTCATGCCAATTAATAAAGAAAGAGGTAGATATCATTTTGTCTTAAGCTGAATAAGATACCTGCCTCTATGTATGCCTGGTCTTACCCAATGCAGACAATAGGTTCTAATATGGAAGATCATTTGCATTGCACTATGACGTGTTGAAAGACAAGTGTGTAAGAAGAAGTCTAATATTCTTTTTATAATATTTTTTAATATTGTCTTTTGATAGTTTTGTCCACCGACAAGTAGCAGCTGCTAACCTAAATACAAACCTTTAGCTTGAATACCAAGCTGTTCTTCATGTGGCCCATTCCAGAGCCACACAGCTTTTACAAAAAAAAAAAAAAATAGAAAAAAAAAAATTAGAGCCACATCCTACCCCTACTGTGTACCATTCCAATGTGTTCCTTCCGATGACTGAAACAAACGGTACTGGAAAGCCCACCTCCACCTTAAGTAGATACCATCTTTAGCAATGAACTCAACCAGGTGGGAATAAAAGTGAAGGCGTTTGGAGTGACCATGTCACTTATGAATTTGGAGGTGGTCTGTAAATTAAAAAATTAGTGGCCCAAGAGCACTGGGGGCTCTAGAAAAGCAAGTATCCTTTGGTTACTTTTACAGGGCTGGCCTTTTATAAAGGATTGTGTGGTGAGACACTTTAAAATAAATGTTTCTGGAGCAAGGACACACGAAAAGAAGACATCAAGTCTGAAAATGCTACTTCCCATTCTGCAAACTTTAATTAGTTGGCTGTCATGTTTGCCCTCTAGCTTCCATAAATTGAGTCACTTACCTCAACATGTAAAAACAGTAATGATATCTGACTTTACAGAAGTTTCAGGTCAAAGACTCAAATCTTCAGATGTGTAAGTATCCCAGCTTTGATCTGCTATATTTAGCCCAACATGGAAGAACTATTAAATTCAATTTGTGGCGTCCGGGAACCCCTGGTTACTATATCTACAGCTCACAGTACATTAGCTTGATGATCAGCGAGAAGAATCACATCATTACAGATTATCATTTATGGTTAGTTTTCTTAGAATCAGAAATTGCTGATTGCCCTAGGAACCTCTAGCAACATTTGGAGAAACCCTGGTTGTAAAAAGATCAAATAACTGTAGTCAGGTTTGTCTTGAAATGTGGTCATGCTGCTTTTGGCTACTCTCAAAGATTTTGTCCTTATAGCACTTATTTATTATAGCACTTATTTCTACCTTTAACCTGGGAGTCTTCCTCAACTTCTCCAAGGTTGGATTTGGATTCTAGCATTTGTCAGTACAGACCTATCTGACACATCCACTGGCTTATTCAATTCCATTACTTGTCAGTTTAGAAATAACAATCTTTTCCTAGCATTGTGAAAAATTGTAATGGGTTGTAGGCAACAATAGATTTTAAATTCAGAGAACAGCTGAAACATAAACATTTCCCAGACACGCTGTCACTATAGCTGAGGTTATTTGTGAGTCACTGGTGGGCTTACCTGCTGCTGAGAGTTGTGCTCTGTTATGTTGGTGTTGTAGGTCCAGCTGGCTTCCACACTCTTGTAGAAGATCAGTTCGGCTGTGCTGTTGAAGTCAGACACAAATCGCTGAGCCTCAGTCTCCGATGACCCATAGTTACCCGGCAGGTAGGAGCTGTCCAAGGCTAGAGTGCTACCCACCAGGAGCAGCCCTAGGAGCAGAGTCAGGACCATCTCAGCTCTCTGGCCACCTGGTGCTCCCAGATTCACCTTCGTCCCCCTCCCCCTGTGGTAAGAGCAAGAGAGTCACGGTGGAAAGGTCTTTATATAAATATAAAAAGGAGAAAGCCAGCCCTCTGGTGCTACCTCCTCATAGAGATAAGACACAGGCTGACCCTCTCCATGCTATAGCAATGTCACAGATCACAAGGATTCCAAAGTCCTTCAAACACCTCAGCCACCTTCTGACAAACGCTGCCTTCTTTCTTCTTCCTCACCAGCACAACTAGCAGCATCTTAACTCCTTCCCTGCAATCCCATGGTCTGCCGAGGAGACAAGGCACAGTCTTCTAGCACTCACTGCACTTCCAGCATTGCCCTCCGTCTCTGTGCACTGCCCCCTTTTACATAGCACTGTAAGTGTATATGCACTGCCCTCTTCCATATCCCCTCTGTGCAAATGTGATCTGCTACATGCACTGTCTGTACCTTTACACACTGCTTATACATCCTTCCTGTGCCCACACTGAACTGTACTGCATCAGCTGCCCTTATACAGGGTACAGATGGTGAATACAGTGCCCCTGTTTCACATGCTACAATGCATGCAGGGAATTGTGTTGTATTGGACTGGCCTCCCCCCACATTATTACATTTATTGTGCTGTCTATAAAGCTGAACTCCAGGCAGATCTAACAACATTTGATTTAGTTTCACATTCTTTAAAACAATTGCATTTATTTTTACATGCAACCAATCAATGTACCATAATCTGAATTACTATCAGCTATCTGTCATTGCATGCAATATTCAGACGGGCAAATCAAGTTCTACCGCTTGCACATGTGAGTGGATGAAAGAGTAGAACCGTTTAGTTATGGTTGTGTGGTTGTTTTATCTTCCAATCAGTTGGCTGTGGGCAGTAAGGAGACAACTTAATTCTAAAGCTATGTACAGACGCTTATATAAAGTCAGCATGGATGACAAATTCACAATGAATGAGTGTTCTTGCTGAACAATATCATAATCCATGATTCCATGCATATAACAAAGATACTTTGTTTACAGAAATGTGATCACCAAGTCATTGGGGATATGTCAATTGATCACTGGCTGCACATGTGTAGTTCTGCTTGCTTTAAGAATGATCGATATTCATCCAAATTAATCTGACTGAGAGGAACCACTACAGCCGTTTCCTTTCACTATGGGGAACAGGTTGGTGTAACAGCTCACCAAAGAACATCACAGCGCTGTCCATACAGTAATCATTCTACTGCTACTAGAGATGATCACTTTCAGAGAAAGTATTTTTTATGTTTGTATAGGGCTTAAAGTCACATTCTGCTACTAGTAACAGATCACCAGCGGGAGAATCAACAAGCAGCCCCATTCATTCACTTTACTTGAATTGCATAGTGCCTGGCTCAGGATGGAGTACCTCTATGACAACACGTAAGTGGTTTATTTGGGATTTGTGACAAGGATCTTTTTCAAATTAAAATACAATAGGTTGCATTAATGACAACTGGTGAAGCCTATGGCCATTACTTTATTGTAATACTCTAAACAAACCTATCATTGTTAGGTTTGTGGAATCATGCAAAACGTGTATCAAGCGGTCAACATAATGAGCTTCTATTTTGAGCCCTGTGTGCAATATGAGAACAATAAATCTAGTACTCTGACCAGGTTGTGGCCTATCCTGTTTGTGGCATGCCAGAAGAATCATTTTCAAATGTTTCATCAACTGTTTTCCCTGAGATCAGCTTTAAAAACTGCACTGAGGGACAAAAGTTTACCACACACAAGCAACATTTTTCATTTTCATTAGAATTCAGAAACTGTAGAGTTGTCACTATGACACAACCTCCATGGGAGGGTCAGATGGGGACATTTGCTTTTTTTTGCCCATGTGCAGAATTCCTCATAATGGCTCCAGTAATTGAGTCAGTGAAAGGAAAAAGACAAAATCACTGTACAGTCCTCAGATTTCTGTCGCTGGAAATGATCTTTTCTAGTCATTTCCAGTGAGAGAAGAATGAACAAATGCTGCATAGCTCGGATCAGTTCTATGGAGCAGGGAAGAGGGAGGACACTGATTGGCACCCCACTGCGTTCACCTCCATTGGAAAGTACAGTGGTCATCCCAGTTTTGTCATTCAGTGATTCACCAGGACAGAATGAAGAACAACATCTGGGTATTCCTGTAGACATGCTAGATTTCAGTATGAGCTCCTCACCAACATTCCTAGAACAACATTCTAGAATATGTACATAGCTTAAGGGTCTGAATGACTCCCAGGTAAGTAGCTAATTCAGGGAAAGGTTAGCATATATAGGTTAGCATATATGTTTCTCCTAGTAAAAGTTTGCTTTATCAGACCTTTTGTCATTCTATTTACACTACATGTAATTCATTTGATTACAAATATTTATTTATAACACCATACACATCACAGGACAATAATATTTTTAAAAAATCCTTAATCCCTGGGAAACTGTACTCCTTGTGCTTGCAGATGTAAACACTAGCTAGGGGGTTAGTATGTATGCGTGATCCAATCGTCACATTTGTGACTGGATTACATTTACCGAAGCATTAGGTTTTAAAATGTACAGCAAGGCTCTGCTAGTGCATAGTAATCCCATACAGAGTTAAAGAACTTTGATTTTTATGAAATACAATATATATACCTTGTCATATATAACAAATCAAATTGTACCAGGCACCACCAAAGATTGCCCTGAACTGCCATAGCCCTGGCATTCCACAGTTCCAAGATATGAATACAACCTTTATAAATTACCCAATCTGCAAGGCAATAAAAAATTAGATATACAGATAGATTAAATCCAATTTAACTACTGTGGCCCATAAAGGATCAATAGAAATATGCTGTAGATTTTTTGTTCCACAGATTTTCCTGACCTAGCTAATACACAAACCAAGTGGAAAACTCCATATTGGAGCATTAGTACAGGCCCAGTTTGCCCAGTATATATACTGAACTTGATAAACTTACCTGAACAGAGTTTGGTTAAATCACTCTAATTTATAACTTGTTACACTGGGTAAAAATGTATGTCCCTTATATCATCTTAGTGCTGTCCTAACATTAACAGCAAAGCTTTATCATCAGTCTCAGCAGCATGTAAAAGAAAAGGACTTCCTTGCCTGACTACCTGCATAAGAGCCGAGTCAATTAACTTGATTTGTCTGCTCATAATCTGAATTATCCCTTAAAGGGGAACTTTCATTAAGCTATCTTAAGGGCCTGTGCACATCAAAGCAATTTGCATAGAAATCTGGGACATGTTGGAAAAAATGCTTATGCGACAAGCATATTTTTTGTGGTATTTAATTTATTTTTTTCAGAATCAAATGCGTTTTCCACTGTATGCCCTATATAAAACACAGTTGTTTTTTTTACTGTTTTCCGGATAAATATTTAGCAAAAGCATTTTTTATGCAATCTTCAGAAACTGCCCAGTTTTCAGGCTGTCCTAGTTTTAAAAATATACAAGGGCTTGCCTGATTGGGTAGATTAGGGAGATCTTTGTGTTAAATAGTTTCTGTAAATCTAAAGGCAATTATTAAAGTCTGATTTCGGATACTTGTGAAGAATTCTTTAATACTAGGTACAGATAATAGAAGGGATTGTGCCTGAAGGCCTATGAAGCATATCATGGAATACCTTTGTGTTTAATACTCAACTGTAGCCTAAACTTTTACAGTTTACAGTCATGATAAAAAGTACACCTTATTTCATTTCTATAAAAGAAAAAAGTAATTTCGTTTTTAGAAGATTCTTATTTTTATACAATGTAACCTCCAGTTTTCTGTATGACGTTATAAGTGTGACATTATAAGTCACATAGTTATGGAGAGATTTAGCCCACTTTTCCTCAGAACATTGCTTCAGTTTATTGAGATTTGTCGGTATTCATTCATGTGCAGCTTTTAAAGTACTGCCAGAGTATTTCCATTGGATTAAGGTTCTGATATGCAACTTTTTACACTTGTAAAAGAGTGCACTTACTTTTTCACATGACTGTAAATAGAGTCAGAAAGCAAAAACAGGTATAGTAAAGTATTTGATCTCCCCAATGTGGTCTTCAAGATGACAAACCATATCTCTCTGTGTAGAAGCAGTGGCCTATCTGCAGCTGCATTCCCAGTACAATCATAAATCCTGGGGCCCTGGAGGCCCAGGGATTTAATCTTGGCTTTATCTTGAGTAAAAGTAACAAATCAACGACTGGCCCCTCTACAACTTTATCAACCTGTTACTTTGTCAGCCTCCCTGCCAGGCTAAGCATTGATTTATTAGTCATTCTATCTAGAATAAAGATCTGGAAAGTTGAGCATTACAGTTTTTGTTTTTTGAATCTCTAAAACAGTTACCTAACGCTTTTTTTTTAAAAATAGGGAATCAGACATTCCCTCAAAAATTCCCTCGTGGGAATCTTCCAGGTCTATGTGTTTTAAGGACAGTTATTGATTCCCACAAGGGAATGTTTGAGGGAATTTTAGATTCCTTGTTTAAAAAGTAGAGCCCCTAGAATCATTTAGAGGTACCAGAGTTAGTGGGAAGTGTTGTTATCAGTCCATGTTTGCTGCACACCTCAACACAAATCAGACAAATAATGAATGTTGAGTGGGCATCACCCCTCGTCCTGTGTTCATTTCTATTGAACAAAAAAAATGTTTTTTTTACCTCAAAGGCTGGGAAAGATAATCCACTAGCAATGCCGAGGTTCTAAGTTCAAAAGGAAACTATCTATTGTTAACATTTGTAGGTTTGTTATATTTCACATACTGGTCCAAAAACGTTACACTTGGGCTTTTAAAGGAAATCTGTGATGAGAAAAACAAGGAAGTTTTAGTAATGACTTCTAGTTGTACTTTTATAGTAAATCATCATCTAGTGCAGGGTTGTCGAACTCTGGCCTGCGGGCCAAAAACATCCTTTTTTCTGGCCCCCAAAGGAATCCTAAATATGAATTGCAGCTGGCCCGCTGCTGCATTGAAATAGCGCCGCTACTACAATTCCCGTCATCACTGGCGTCTATAGACCAGTGGCCTCTCTGCCTATGAGTGGGCCATCATTGCACTGTTTTATAGATGCAAGTATTGCCGGGAATTGTAGTAGCGGCATCACTCACGTCTATAGACCAGTGGCCTTTCTGTCTATGCGTGGCCCCACATTGGACTGTTTTATAGATGCAAGTAATGCCGGGAATTGTAGTAGCGGCATCACTTGCGTCTATAGACCAGTGGCCTCATTTAGACCCTTTTGGACTGTTTTATAGACGCAGGGAATTGTAGTAGCAGTGCTATTTCAGTTTCAAGTTTGGCCCGCGACTTTGTCTAAGTTTTTAATTTTAGCCCACTGTGTATTTGAGTTTGAGACCCGTGATCTAGTGCGTATAGTTTTAGTCCATAGTTGCGGTGAACCTCCTGCTACTTTGTGTGAAAATACCCCTCTTATAACACACACATCAGCAGTTGGAGTTCTGCAAGTTTGGAGGCAATTACAAAACTGCAAGCCTCAGAATTTGAAATGCTTTGATAAACCAACGCTAAGCAAGTGGGAAGGCTTTCTGGCCATTCCATTGAATAAAGGGCATTACTGCTGTTAACCTCTTGATAAACACCTGGAAGGCCATAAACAGTCAATGTACACTGACTTCCATGTGGCAGGTATAACTCCCAGTGTGAATCTTATTTGCCAGCTTGGAGGTGGCTGTACAAAATGGTATTATCATTCACACAGGCCTATGGCAGGATGAGTATGGTACATTTAATGAATACATTTTGACAGGCTTATTATACAAAAAGACATTTTAAAATTGAAATGTAAATATTCCTGTATAAACATAGTTAATTAAGAAGGAAGGAATGTTGTATTTTTATATTACAGAAGGCATGCAGATCAAGGCTGCTGGGAGGAGCTGTACTTAGCTTCCCAGAAAACATTACAGTTCCTTACTTCCTCCTCGCAAGAACTCTCAGACCTGCTAAAGGAAGTCTGCTGTCTCTGGGGGTTGTGTATATTAAATATATAGAAATTCCTAGGCAGGCTGGAGCTGCATGCAGAGGCTTCATAACTACACATGTATTGCTGAAATCCACTCAATGAAAAGGACAGGCAATGGGTTGGAGCAGGAAACATGCACAAGCCAGAAAATGAGCTGAGCGCTATCTGACTTGCTGCAACTTTTAACGCACACTGTGAGAAGTGCAGAGTGTACAGTTTTATTAGAGGAGATTGTACAAATGAGGACAAGATGGGAGTGCAGCCTGTTTAGAGGTGAAATGAGGTTCATGGTGTGTGCTGTGTGGTCAAAGCGGTCATGTACACTGAACTGTGTGGGAGCTGAGGGGTGGCGCCAGGTACATAGCACGCGGTCTGTGAGGGGAAAGGGGCGTGGTCATGTACACTGA
>NC_092863.1:13231959-13261010 GCF_032062135.1 Pyxicephalus adspersus | reverse complement strand
TGGTCATGTACACTGAACTGTGTGGTGTATGAGGGGTGGAGCCAGGTACATATCCTGCCCTCTGTGAGGGAAAAGGGGCGTGGTCATGTGCACTGAGCTGAGGGGTGGAGCCAGGTACATATCCCGAGTTCTGTGAGGGGGAAAGGGGCGGGGTCATGTACACAGACCTGTGTGGGAGCTGAGGGGTGGAGCCGGATACATAGCCCGTGTTCTGTTGGGAAAATGGGCGTGGTCATTTACTCTTACCTGCGTGGGAGCTGAGGGGGTGGAGCCAGATATCTAGCCGGTGCTGTGTGTGAGGAAAAAGGGGCGGAGCCAGGTAAAGTCTGAGTGAACCTTCTGAGGTAATTTTTAGTCAAAAAGACAATATAATAATGAAAAAACTCTGAAAAAGTTTAGGAGAAATTATGAATAATATTTCACTTTTTTTTACCAAGTGACTAATAACTGAAGTAATAGCCAAAGTATTCTCTATTTGTCCAAGGAAAGGTAGGTAAGGGATGCCCCTATATAATAGTTATTTAATACTAGTTATAAAGAGCAATGCTGCTAGGAGTCATAACAATGAGAATTTTATATATAGAATATAGAAGTGGAATGACACGGTAAACTGCAGAAAACCATAGCAACCACATGAGGTAAATAAAGGGTGTTTTGGTTGCTATGGCTTTTTTCAGTTACAAATGCTGACTGCAATGAAGTGGTAAAAAGCTGAAGTCCTGTGGCTCATCCATATCTATGCGCTGTGGGGATGGCCTGTATTACTGCCGGGCCTGTCACAGCACAGCTGTATACAAATTGCACCTGCACTATTTTTGGCAATTCATTACAGCGCCGTGCAGCGCAGTTCTCTGTAAAAGTGGGGTTGGTGTGTAATTCAAAATAAATACATGTAGTATGCACATTACCATACAACTGCAGTAAAATGCACTAACATTATCACATGCGTTCCTGCAGAGCAGAGGTGTGAATGGGCCCCATTACCTGGTATGATTCACTGCACAGAACTTTGGTTCATTTACTACGGATGTGAGTAAGATTTTAGTCAGCGAGCCAGTGTGTCTCTTATAGGCACCTGGCTCTGCTGCCAGAGGGTGGCAAAGATGATGGAAATGATGGACCAGGACATCTCTTTCCAGTGCCTGTTCTTGCAGCAGCCTGTTGTATTCCAAATCTGTGTTGCGCAACCTGGCAATGGCACACACGATATTATTTGTTTACATGTGCAGACTAGTTTTTTTTTTTTCCTTCTGGAGGATTGTAGCAGTTTCTTGAAATGCCTTATGTTTCTGCTAAGCTTGTTGGTTTCTGGATAAATATTTGTAGCAGTTCTGGGTAGGACTGGTTTGAATTAATATCGGCAGTGGTCATACAGTTCCCTGTATAGGGTACTCCCCACGCCATGCAGCTTACAGTCCTGGGCTTAAACAGAAGCCAGTTGGACCTGAAAAGCTCAGAATTTCAAATTAAATTCAATAAGTGCACCATAATATTGGAAGCGGGATCCCAGACTGTCAGCGTGCTTCTCATGGTCTCATTTAGGCATAAACATGTTAAAATGATCCTAAATAGCAGCTCCTGCAAAAAACATTCAAAAATGCTACTCTCATATATAAAAACATTGCATGCAATTAACTTTTACAGAGCTGTTCACCTGTCAGGGACACTACTAGACCCCTGAATATCTAATACAAATAATGACACCTGAACCTATTTGCAAGCATTTTTAAAACCATACAGCCAGCACCTCTACTACAACTGAAGGGCCTAAAAAATCTGCTTGAGTGTTCTCTTTAAATGAATATTAAGAACATGTGTGACTATCCTAAGTCTGTACAAAGCCTGTTTGTATACAGTTTATATAAAACAACTAGAAACAACTTTAAAACTCAGTGGGAGTGGTGACAAACTGTCTTTCAGTTTTTTTATTCCTTGATAAGACTTAAGACAACATTTCTTTTCCACAACCAGAGTTGTCCTTTATGACATGGTAGATGTGCTGCTCCGCATTGTGCCGTAAAAAAGTTAGGTATCCTAGGCTTGCAGCACACATTGAAGGGCCCTGTGAAAATGAATAGGCAATGCAAAGTACAATAACAGGCCCAAAAAGTGGGAAAGGTAATCAAAGGACAATTGGAATATTGTTAGCTCAAAAAAATGTACATAATTTAAGATAATAACACACAACTAGGGCAAAAAAAAAAAAAAAAAAAAAGCACACCTAGACATTCAGATAACATTGAAAATTGATAAAAGGGGTCTCCCAATATGAAAAATCCGCCTAGAAGCTGGGCCAGTTTATTGTTTTTGCCTTGAAGAGATGTTGCCTTGTCTGTTTCCTGAAAAAGATGTGTCCATCTCTAGTCGGCTTCTTATAGCAACCAATCCACACTAATGGTAAAAGTTTCCAAGAGCAGGCTATGGAATAAAGGAAAAAGCAGCCTTTTCCCTTTGCTTAATATATCAGACTCTATGCTGTTCAGGCCCCATAAAATGACTACAATACAGATGAACACACATGCTGGGATAAAATTGAGTGTCTAATATATTTTCTGTAAATAAAAAGTCACATTCCTGTTGCAGTAGGGGTCAGTTCCAGTCATCTTTTCTTTATTGCCAGGCAGGGACACAGCTGAAGAATTAATGATTCTGTGTGAGAGAAAATCACAAATTATCTCACCTGAGAGCCTGCAAAGAGAGCTTTAAAGGGGTTTGAAGAGTTGAGCTGATTCTTATTGGTCTACATTGTAGCAACACGCTAACATTCCCTTATAAAAAAAAAAACTTCCCCTTTAATAAGTAGCTTATACATGTCAGGAGGATACCAGTGAAACCATCTGTTCATAATCTAAACCCAACTGTATGAAACAGAAGTAGAATGTATGGCTGATGGGTTTATTATACCTATCAGAGAGAAGTATAACTATTTGTAATATTTAGTGAGCAGTCCCCCTTTCACCAGCTGGATTGTGTTTACATGGCGCAGGCTCCGTGCTATCCTCCAATTTGCTTGAAATGTAAGTTATTTTGGTTATCTACCTTTTGTTTGTTCTTTAAATTTTTTTTTTTCTTTTGGTGTTGGATATCATGTGAAAAAATAATAAGGGTGGTCAAATTAGGTTAAAAATCCAAAAATGCCTTTAAGTATCTGTTATATGTTATATAGAATAAAGCTACTGTTTAAAAAGTATTCACTGTTCAAATGTAGTTGTGTACTATGACTGGGACAATTGTGTAAAGGAATGTGCACTTTTGCAACATGTGAGTAAATGTTTGGGAACATGATTTTTTTTTCTGTGGTTGATTGTGGTTTCTAAGCATTTGTAACTATGCTTTTGCTATGCTGTTACGTGGCATGTTTAGATTCCATTTACGTATTAAAAAAATAAAAATACATTTATGAGATCAGCAACAACTGTACTTGGCAAAAATCAAATTCTTTGAAGTCTGTGCAAACAGATATTTTTGTTTTATGATAAATCAAGCAATCAGGAATCCAGCCAATCATGACTCACAATATCTATGACTCTTTGCAGATTAGACTAATATGTGCATGATTGTTCCGGCGAATAAAAAAAAATAATAATTTTGTACATTTGTCTGGTTTTGAAGTAGATTTTCCTATTGCTGTATTGCATGCCTGTGTGTGCATTATCGCTGAAGTAAATGTGTTTACATACAGGGGAGAGTAGGTAAGGAATGGTTATTAATTATTATTTAATATTTATAGTTACATCCCCTGTCAGATTTTTTTTTTCTCTGCCCAGAGACACAGCAGAAAGTAAGATGATTTTCTCCAAAGGGTTGTTACCAAAAAAGGTGTCCACACAAAGGCTTTCCTTTCAACTTTTGTCCCTTTACCTGCCCAAAAACATACAATTTCCCATCACTTATCAGAAATATATATAATAGAATAGCAATAGAAAAAGAAATATATACTGCAAAAAAAGGCTGACTATACCAAACATATTTTTTCAAGGCAAAAGAAATTGCTTTTTTGCACTTAAATTACAGTTGTGTGCATACAGTAATGCTCTCATAATATGCTAAAAAACGTGAAGAGGGGCAGCAGATAGGGTTTGGCTCTCTTAGCAGCTCTATGGTCTGCTTTGGTTTTTGGAATACTCATTGCTGCCATGTCTGTGGAGCTGTGTACAGATGTACAGTTCTGATTGTCTCTCCAGCCACTGTACATTCTTTGCCCGAGAGGACGATTGTGAGGTTCCCTGCTGCATTCTCCTTAAGCAGTGATGGTTCATGATGTTCATTTGGTGATCTGGCAGGACATTGAATTATGTTGTAGTACAGCTATAGAGATGCTAGATTTTGGCCAAAGGCAATCACGTACATTTGCCATTCCCTTATTGTTTAATCTTGACTTGTTAATATTAGTTTAAATATATAGAGGCCACCAAGCAGAGCCCCTTTATTTCAAATGGAAAAAAGAATTACCTATTCTGGCCAGATTTGTCATTGATTTCCTGAAATAGACCTGGTGTTTAACAATTTGCCTCTGTAAACCAACCATGCATTTCTATGTTTTTATATTGCAAAAAAAAAAAATAACTGTCACAATACAGACATAAGCAGTTCACAAACTTGTTTTTGGAAGTTCAGCTGTCATTCTTTTTCTTAATGTATAACTCAGCAAGTCTCTGACTTTAACTGAATGTTGAGGGAGGATAAGGATGACCGCCTTGGCAGTGGCTCTTGCCATATATACCCTGACATAAACACTTCGCCTTCCAAAAAAATCTACAAAATTTTTCGGGCACAAGGCTTTTAGTTTCAGACAGCATATTTCCTAACCAATTCAGTAAATGCATGCTAATGGAAACGCATGCATAATGCAAAAAATACTAGAGAAAACTGATTTGGTAGCTATGTGTAATGGCTAAAATTTGTATCTAATTTTAATTTTTTTCCAGGTTTATAAAAAGTAAATCCTGGGTCAGGAAAAAAGTTTAAGTACTCTAAGTGTACACAATTCGAGTGTTGTTGTACATTTTGACATTTAACCTCTCAAACAATTGTTTGTAATCCTCCCGGGCGAAAATCTACTGTCAGTTCCATGACCCACTGTTAACAACCACTACTGTTGTACTATAAAAGTCCTCACAGTAGAGCACTTCTACTCCTCAATGACTACACAAAGATTGTGAAATGATTATTAATGACTGTTTCAGGGAACTGTTAAACATCTGTATGGTGCTTTAAACAATGCATTTAATGTATTTTTTTTTAATCAGTTGATCACTAATAGACATTATCTAGACATTATGCTAATTATCTTTTAGTTTCAAGGTTTTTGAGCATGCACAATTCTCTTTGTATGTTATAACTACAGTGAACTCTAGTATTCCAATATTGACATTTTGCTGAAGGCTGTACACACCTAAAGCTTGCTGGATCTTGGATGTGTCACATATTCAGTTATGTGTTGATGGGTACTGTCATCAGTCATTATCGCAAGCATTGATAGTCATGAAATCATTGCTCTGTTCTGTCAAAATGTGTTAATGGCAGCCAAAGAAAGCACTCTGTATCGTGGCTTTAGAGATTAACTGTTATCCATCTTTTACACATTAATTTTCAATAAAAAACAAATATAGTGAACAGTATTAGGACTTGGAAAGCCACAAAAGTCATGCAGATTTTAGAAAAATGCTTTGTTTAGTAGAAGTATGTATGTATATTTTTAAATATATATATTTGGAGGGCTGTACGGTTAATAATGGGCATGGGCAAAATCATTACTACTTTCTAGTAGTTTGTACCAAATACAGTGTAAACTAAGCTGTAATGTCTGGGTGGCTCTGAACTTCAAACTATTAGGGAAGGTTCAGACCTTCTTCAGGATTGAGCGATCCCATTTGGCTCCTGTGGCTGGCACTGCTGGTCAGCTGCTCTGTCAATTGCAGCGCTGGTCCTTAATGAACCAGCATCTGCAGATTTGACAGCTGGCAGTGAGAGGTACTAGTATCATTTACTACCAACCCTTAATATTCTCTTTTGGGGTTGTTGTTGGAAGCTACATGTTACAAGCTAGTTCCCTGGCATAAGGAAGCGATAACTGCACCGCAACCTCACTGCCAGTGTGAACATAGTCTAAGACTGGATTCACATTACATGGATTGAATTTAGCTAGGTTGAATTCACACTGTTTTCGGTTTAATGTACGTTAAACGCACTTTAGTGTTCCAGCTTTTACCACATTGCATTGATGTGTATTTCGCTTTCCATAGCAAGAGCTAAAATATTTTATTTACCTTAATAAACATTTAATGCCTTGCAGCACATTGTGAAGCATTTATATGAATCTTACCATTTTCAGCCAGCACACCAAAACACAGCTCATTGGTGTGAACTGGACCTATAAGAAACAGTATATTTTGGTTTTAGCAATTCTGCCCAGTGTTCAATATACAGTTGACAATTGTCTTTTTTTTTTTCCACAGTAAAGGCTGGTGAACTACCAGATTGGTTCTGCTGCCCCAATTTGTTT
Source organism: Pyxicephalus adspersus (assembly GCF_032062135.1). NCBI lineage: Eukaryota > Metazoa > Chordata > Amphibia > Anura > Pyxicephalidae > Pyxicephalus > Pyxicephalus adspersus. Next base: position 13,254,505 of record NC_092863.1, on the reverse strand, counting down.
CAGAAAATGATGACCTGCCACCAGCTATCTTTACTCCCAGACATGTGTGGGAAACCCCAAGACCCCGGTGCACAGGTAAGAGACTTTGGAATAGGTGTTCTAATTGATGTAGGCTAGGCTGTAATTTAAAAATGGCTTGCATATTAGGGTGTCTGATTGACACCCCAACCAGTTTAACAAGAGCTAGAACCTGATTGATTTTTGTGATCAACACAGCTCTTTGAAGTGCTATAATATCCAAGGTACAGTTTTGCTGAGAATGTATCTGCCTTGTGCATAGTCAAATATGTATATTGATTATCTTATTTGAATAAATTTTTTTATTATTATTAGTTATATTGTATTAGTGTCCTTATTTGTATATGTAATAAATCTGTTCCATAGTGTAACTAACTAATGGTTGCAGTGAATTTGTATAGTAGTAATAGATTCCCTAATAATGTTTATAGCAAGGACTTGTGCTTTCTTGCTTCAGCAGTGACGTCCTGGTTCACATGGTTGTGAGCTCTAAAACAAGCTCAAATTTAGGTCTGGGGAGAGTTGCTGTTTGTGCCTCCAGTAGGATTTACCCTCTTTTGTGACCATTTTCACAAGAACGTAAGATGATGTGTAATTTTACAGTTGTCCCTGCAACAGAGCTCATTCTGGGCCAGTGATTGAGCAGGTATTAAAAGTGGACCAGAACAACAAGCAGACAAGGTGTATTTTTAGAACCAGCTCGGAAATCCCATCTCTCAGAAATCATCTCTCTATGAAAGGTTTACTTTAATGCCTTGTGATCCTCTGACCCAGAATGAGTATACAGCTCAGATAATTTTGTTATCTGCTTTCTTGTTTGAGGTGTGTGGCTGAATTTACTTATACCAAAACATCAGCTTAACATCCACCCATTAGCATCTAATACAGTGTGTTCACTAATGGCAAATTGCATAATCTTTCACTGGTAGACTGCCTAAAAAAAAAAAAAAACAAAACATTTTTTTAAAGGCAAAAGAGACTCTATAAGCTTTCTTCAGCTTTCAGATCTTTTTTCTGTTTAGTAAATTGAGGTGCACATTTGCAGCTCAGTTTAGAGTCTTGATGTGATGCCAAGTATAACTCCTGTGCACATTAGTGGATGTTTCATCATTCCCTTGGTCAGCCAAAGGCCGAAGATTCTGAATCTGATAGAAGCACCTGTAACTGAAGGTAGAGCAGACACTGAATCGCTGGAGGGAAATGCTTTTATGGGCATAACCTAATGAACAAATATGGAATAATTTTTTTTTTATACATAATAGCCAAAATATCCAGGGAATGCACAGTTTCTAGTTTACTAAACTAGTTTCTAGTTTACTTCAGTTTACTTCTCTTTTAAGTTAAATTATCAATAGGAAGTTTATCAGTTACAGTTGTAATCTTATACAACAAGATGATATGGGAAATAACAGACATATTTTCTTTATGATCATGGTGACATGGCTGGTGCAAGGATTAACTAGACTGAATACATGGTGAGCTACTAATCCACACCTATTGCCTACAAACTTTTGCAGAACAACCTGCCCATAACTAATTGTAACAATAAATGTAACATCATTTTTTGGGGCTTTGAATAGTGTTTGAATTACTCCTGTGCACTACTTTAGGATTCTAATCATACACAGTAGTGTCCTTAAACAGCATTCTTGCCCCTATTATGAAGGCAACAATTATCTGGGATGACTCCCAAGTCATTCCATAGTTTGCATGATTAAATTGTGCATATGTGTGGCCAATATAGCCAAACATGTGTAGTAGTTATTATGCTGAGGCACAGGATGTCATTTGGGACACTTTTGGATTTTCTTGCACTTGAGGCTCTTGCAGCTTGGTGAAACATTACTGTGCAAACAGAGGGTTTTCCACAGCAGTTCTTGTAAAAGTTGGCCTTCTGTTTCAGTTTTTTTTTTTTTTCATACATTGTTCAGACGGACTAGAAACATATCATACACACATTGTTACTTCTGTATGTACTGTGTTTCATTTATTTTTAGATGAATATTAGGAGAACAGGATTTTTTTGTTATATTTAGGTGGGTTGGGACTTCCTCCTCTTCCTTTTTCCCTGCTGTTTTTTCACTTAATGCATAGTCTTTTGAGGTATTCTATACGTTAACATGAAAGTCATTTATGTAAGTAACTAGAAGCTGTCAAGATGACACATCCAGCACTAGTGTCCAATACTGGAAGGCTTGGGGTACACATTGTAACAAATACTATTCTCTGAAAAGTTCTGTAGGTCTTAGAGCAAATAAAACAATGTGCTTTTCTTTATTATATATGGCTGTAGGGGTGGGCAGATGTGACATAACTGTGGGTCTATTACTTTTCAATTCTTTGTTTCTTAAAACTGGGTATGTACATATGTTTATTGTCCCTAAAAAATGCTAAAAATGATGACACCATCTTCCTGGACAGCATAGCAGATAAACACATTATTAGGGGAAATACTTTGATCTTTGTGAGAGGTAACATATACCTGTGTTTGTTTTGCTTATACTTTGCATTCTTGACCAACTATTATTTCTTAACCTGTCTTGCCTGTCACAATCCTGAGCAATTTAGACCGCATATGGTGAAAAATTCCTATGCCAAAATAGTGGTATCCTTTGGTACCATAATGATCAGCAAATATAAGCAAAAATGTGTTTTCTTAAAAAAAGTTTGATTTTAGCCTTACTGTTGATCAGGAAACCACACCATGCACAGTTTCAGTATGCAGAAGTGTTAACACATCAACCCTTCTACATAATAAAGAAAAATGCTGCTATTAATATTTTTATGATTGATATAGAGCAATCATTTTCTGATGCGCTGAACCTTAGATTATACATGGTATATACAAACAATTGCACAAACAGTGATAGAGATACATTTAGGTTAAGTCCAGTTAGATGTAATACCCACCATAATAAGGTTTGGTATAGTTTATACCGCTGTAATAAATGTGTGTGTGTATGTAAAATACTTATAATACACGTACTGGTAAGTTTACTTTTATCAAGTTTTTCTCCTAAATCATTAACTTTTATTAAGTTAGTGTCTTAAAATCACAATCAAACTGCAAAACAAAATCCCGTTTTTAAACCATTAACATATACTGGTAAGATTACTTTTAAACATTTTTCAAGGTGTCCTTATTAATGAGGGAGTTAAGTCTTGCATAAGATGTTGGGTAAATAGGGAGAGAACATTCTTTCATTTATACCTAGTTTTGCCTAACACAATTATGCAATGGATAATTTGATTTATGTCACAATTGTATTTGAATTGATGCTGTATGCATGGCCTAAAGTGTTTGGGATACCAGCTGGGTGGAGATTAGAATTTCTTCAACAGATTTGTTACTCTGTAATACAAGTATGCATCTGTAATCTCTCTGTTTGGGATAACCAAGTTAAGTAGCCCTAAATGTTTATATAGAAATGTGTGTTTTCAATTTTGGAATGTTTAAAATTGAGTTTAATTTTATGTAAGCTCTATAGAATATGTAAACACAATCTGTAAAATATTTTATCAGGTTTTAATATATTTAAACCTGCAGCCTCCTTTATAGTTTCCAGTAATCCTTTCCTGAAGACATTGTTCAGGCTCTTCTTTATAGGGTAACAACACAACACAATACAATGTACAATGTGTTACAGGTATACAGGCTTCTGATGAAAAGTGAAACTGTGGTTAAAAATGACAACAGGTGGAGGTCATCAAAAGCTGGACTTGGGTTTAAAGACCCACTCTAAGGAAACTATTGGGACTACCATTACTGATTTCATTTTCAATATGTGAATCACTCTCAAGAGTGACTCTCATGTTCATACATACATACATACATACATACATACATACATACATACATGTCCTTGATCTAGTACTGCTTTGTACTTCTTTGTAATAAAGCAAGATATTTGGGACAACAGCCAGACAAACAATATTTTAAGATGTAGCAGCCTTCATGCTTTTTTTATGACAGGTTTTCTTTAAGCTGGGGATAGACCTCAACATGCCTAGATTCACATATGATTTGACCCTCCTCTGAATATTTTATTTCACTATTTTGCTTTAAAAACATGTATATTTGGGTCTCCTTATTTCCCATGTATGGTGAGTAGGGGATGCATAAAAGAAAAGAAAAGATGAATAAATAGACTAGTTTTTCTCTTCAGGCCTTCAGGCCTTAAGGAACCCCATCTATAACAAATATATTCAAAGCTCACAGTACATGAGCACGGTGAACAGCAGGAAGAATGCCTCATCTATGTACACACTTGCAATGGTTCTCGTCCAATAATTGGCTCAGGGCCGATATCGGACGAGAATCTGGCGTCTGTACAATGCTTGTTGTCCATCGTCCTGGCGGATCCACGGTGGATGGACGACAAACATTCGTAATGGAAGTGGAAAGGAGACGCGCAGCGGGGTCCTGCTCTGTCGTTCCCCCCCCACTTTATAGAGCAGAACGATGCTGTATGTATAGCACTCGTTTTAGTCGTTGGAAAGGATCGTGAAATATCTTTTTCAACGACAATTATTGCACTTGTGTACCCAGCCTAAGCCTAATAACGATCAACGATTATTCCCGAATATTTTGAACAATCCTAATGTGCACAATTCTGTACATGCTATAACGAAACGATCGTTCAAATATAATCCACCAATAGTGTACACACTAGATACGATCATTGGAACGATGCAGAAAGTGACATGTACAGGAGAAAGTGTATCGCAGAACAATCCACGATCACTGAACAACCGTAAACACAATAGATTACAAATAATCATCGCCCAATCAGATCTGCCGGGGCGGTCGTTCGTTTCCAGCGAGATTCCTCCTTCGTCGGTGTCGTTGACCAGTCATTGTGCACTTTTTTGTTAACAATTATCGAACGGTCTGTTGTGGATCGTTCGTTTTCAACGACAATTATTTCACCTGTGTACGCAGCCGTACATTGCTGGCTGTTGGGGAAAAATGTCATTATAGATAGATTGATTGACCTGAGGGGCACAAATTTCTCAAAGAACCCCCAGCAATCTCTAAAGGAAATACAATGGTAGACAGACTTCAGAATGGCCTACTGAGAAGGGGAAAAATCTGTCAGTTTTTTTTGTTTTTTTGTTTTTTTTTTTTTTGGGGGGGGGTCCAGTGGCTAGTTCCCCCTCTAATCTGTCTGGAATGCCTGATGCTATCCTTGTACAAAATTTTTGCAATGCCTGCTACTGCTGTGTACGTCTATGGGAAACTTTAAAGATGGCAGGAGATACCAGCTGTGGTAGAGTTACACTACCACTGGTATTTGTGATATGAATGCAGTGTGCATTGTGTAGTTTTTATACAGAAATATGCCCTTTGAAAATGGGCCGGCAAATGTCATTGTTGTCATACTTTAAATATAAGCTAAATAGACTGCAGTACTTACTGGTTGGGCCTATGGTTTTAGCACACAACGCTAAAAGGTTGGTGACAGTAAAAGTTCAAGGGCTCCTACAAACCCTATTTTTTTACTTCAGGGTATTAACATAGAACATTTTTTGGACTGTATCAGACACTAAAGAAATATCTAGTCCTTTGCCTGCAATAAGGCTTGCACAAGAAATTATGTCCATTCAAACTGAGCACACCACGAGGAGGGAAACATTCAGTGAAAAATGTCTGTAAAGTATCCGGGGATCCAGAGATTTAGACCACTTTCCTGCAATAGCCCCCACACCTCACAAACCTCTTCATTGGATTCCTATATGGCCAAGAAAGTTTTGTGAGAGGAGACAAGGTCTAGCATGACTTATAATGCAAATTAGCATTTTAGTCTTCCTATATCTCGGTGATCATTTTGATGTAATGTAAACTGATTGTAACATCTGCTTAGATTTTTTATAACCATAAATCAAGTCTTGGCTGATCAGGATTTGTTAGGTGTGCTTTAAATAAAGCTGAATGTTTTAGTTAGGCTGGTAAGGACATGTTTGCACACACAAATTCTGAATGTTCAGTACACTAAAGGAAAATGCATAGTGGGTATGTTGTTGTTGTGTGTGGTTATTTTTTTTTTTTTTTTTTTTTTTTTTATTATACTTTTTTTTACTTATATACTTATTATACTTTTTCTTTTACTTTTATACTTATTATATCTTTTTATCTTTTAGCACCTAACGCCAGAAAAGCCACAGCCCTAAATGTGTTGGCTGCGTTACTTTTCATTTTTCCAAGCTAATGTCACTTTTACCAGAACAGAACATCATTTTCGATCTTGCAAGAAATGTTCTTGTAATACATTGTGGATGAAGTGCAAGAAAAAAACAATATTATCCATCTTGTGTAAACTCCTAGCCACCCTCATACATTGGATGAAAAAATCAACCATGGCTCCCTCCATAGATGCAGGTTAGGGCAAGCGTAGCCACCCAGAAACAGAAAATGTGATATTCAGTGAATTCCCAAGTAAAACAAAGTTAAAAAGCTGGAAAAGGAAAACAATGTAAAGACTGGTAATCTGCAATGTATTACATTTCTTTATATATTTCCGGGTCTAAATGTGCTTTAATTTTACTAAATTATAATTATATAGCATCAGAATTTTCTATTATAATGTTGCATTTTTATATTCAGTATTATAATGCAAACAATATTGCTGTCATCTTTGTGTTTTTTATATTGGAAGGTGGGTGGGAAACCTTTATTAAATTCTGTTCGAATTAGAGCAGGAAAAAGCACTTGGCACAATCATTAAGCACTTGGTTACCAAAGAGACCTGTGGATGCTCCAAGGGTCTCTCAGGGCAAGCTTAGCCTAATAGATCGCAAGGCGGAAGAGGCAGGGGGAGGGATGGGATTCAGCCATGCGATTTGAATTTCTTTATGCTGAAGTATGAGTATTTGCACAGAGATAAGCCTTTAATGGAACAAAGATCTAGATATAAACAGAAGACTGGCAAATGTGTCACTTAAAATTTTAAAGTGATACCATTTGTTGCCTGACGCTATCCATAGTTTTGCAAATGTTATTTCTAAAACAAGTAGAGGAACATCTACCACTCTATTTTAGCACCGACTCCTGACACTTTTTAATGTGACTTTCTTAAAAGACGTAAATGATGTATGTGCACCTCCTACCTCTTTTCCTATTATTCATTATGAAGAGAAAAGCATTGGTTGAGTCACACAAATAAATTTATCATTTCTCCAGCCTTCTCTAATGTCTTCCACAGCAGCACTAGTGGTAGATTGATCAACCCCGGAGGCCAGTCACACTTTGTTGAATGTAGGTCGATTTTGAAACTGCTGACAGGTAACAGTAAGGAGTTGACTAATCTGTGTATAGCTGCTTTCTTTACAGTGCTAGGAGTGTGTCATAACTGAGTTTTGCTGTTGCTGCACCCTTTTTGTCTAAAAGGGTGTCCAACTGACCCAACCTTTTCTCTTCCCATCTCGTCCATGTAGGCTGTTCTCTGGTAAGGTTCAAAAAAATGCTAGTTAATGTAACATGTAACTGCTATAAAGTTTGTGCCAAATTATACATTCCAGGTATTTTCCACCTCTGCAATGAGTCACTAAACTTCCATCTTTGCAATACACATTTATTTTCTCACTTATTTTCCTCAGTTAAATTATTTTTAACTGTGTTTCATCAGTCAGGGCAAAAGTGCAACTTTGCAAGGCTAGCCCATCTTTTGCCTTAACTCAGCTGATAATGTACACAAATTATTAGGATAACATGAATAGCAGGGTTACATAAAGAAGTAAGTGCTTTACCTGACAGTTTTAGTTTACATAGGTTGTGTTATGAAAACTATCACTGCTAATGTAAGCTTGTGTTGATGAAAATGTGTACATTATCAGCTGTGAGCTAAGCCTAGCAGGATTTAGGATAGCCATGTAAAGTCCCTCTTTTTCTCTGACTGGGATAAAATACAATTAAATTACAATATGTACAAATATAATTTTCTGTCAATGCAGTGGCTGTTGCTGATACTTGTAGTTATTTTACAGACGGTATTTTGATGTAGCAACATGAAATCCCTAATTGAGTTGTTGTTGTTTTTAATTAATTTTAATTATTATTAATAATAAACAGGATTTATATATAGCGCTGTACATTAAATAGGGGTTGCAAATGACAGACTAATACAGACAGTGACACAGGAGGAGGAGAGGACCCTGCCCCGAAGAGCTTACAATCTAGGAGGTAGGGAAAGTATCACACAATAGGAGGGTGGATATGGAATGGTGGGAAGTAGTGATGGTTTCAAAAGCCAGAAAAAGATGGGTAGGCAAATTTGATAAAATGGGTTTTGAGTGCTCTTTTAAATAAGCAGAAAGTAGGAGCAAGTGGAATAGGAGGAGGAAGACCATTCCAGAGAATTGGGGCGTGCGTGTGATGAAGTTATGAGTGAGGAAATCATTAGTAAGTCATCAGAGGAGCGGAGAGAGTGGCTGGAGGGAGTATTTTTTTTACCAGGTCAGAAAGGTAAGTGTGACAAGAACTGTGGAGGGATTTGAAAGCAAAGTACAGGAGCTTGAATTTGATTCTAAGGTGAAATGGAATCCAATGAAAAGAACTGCAAAGAGATGCAGCAGAAGAGGAGTGGTGAGAAGGATGGAAGGTTGAGTTTCAGGAATCGGTCAGACATCCATGATGAGATGGCTGAAAGGCACCATGAGACCTTATCCAGGACTGAGGGAGACAGGTCAGGGGTGGACAGATAGATTTGAGTGTCACCAGCATACAGATGGTACTGTAAGCCAAAGGAGGATATGAGACTACCGAGAGAGAAGGTGTACAGAGAAAAGAGAACCGGTCCATGGACTGACCCTTGGGGAACACCAAGAGGGAGGAGAGTGGGCGAGGAGGAATTACCATTGAAAGAAACTTGAAAGGAGCGGTCAGACAGATAGGTAGCAAACCAAGCGAGAGCAGTGTCACTGATACCAATAAAGCTCATGATTTGTATTAGAAGGGGGTGATCAACCGTGTCAAAAGTGGAGGAAAGATCAAGGAGAAGGAGGAGGGAAAAGTTGAGTTCTGGTTTATCTATTAGAGGTTGAGAGGTCATCTCAGTCAAGACTGCTGAGTGGCTTACTGCACCGTACGTTTTTAAACCAATCTGTGCATGCTTTACTTCATGAGAAAACAAATCCTGCAATTCTTTTCTTGAAATGCCTGTACTTTAGTTCCAAATTCCAACTGTTATTTGCATAGTTATGGATTTACAGCACTGACCAACTTTCTTGTTTAATTTTTTTAAGAAATGTTACATGTTTGTATTTACAGGTCTGTACGTATATGAATGCATGTGTGCATCTCCGTGTCTGTATTTTTAGGACTGAGCATTTTTTATTTTTAAATAAAATATGACCTATAAATATTTTATATTTTCAGCAGCAGAATCTGTAGTCCTTGCATTTTTCCCAGACTAATCAGAAGTGCTGCAAAGGCTAGTAGTTATTATTAATATTGTTACACAGTATTTATATAGCGCCAACATTTTACACAGCGCTGCACAAAGTCCATAGTCCATAGCTGTCCCACAAAGGGGCTCACAATCTAATGTCCCTACCTGGGTCATATGTCATTATCACAGTCTAAGGTCAATTTGGGGGAAGCCAATTCAAACTTACTTAGTTCAAACTAAGGCTGCATACACACGTGCAATAATTGTCATTTGAAAAGGGTCTTTCACAATCCTTTCCAACGACAAACTACTCCATGATGCATGAGCGAGTGTTACATACATACACCACCGTTCTGTTCTATGGGGAGGGGAGGGGGAGAACAACGGAGCGGCACCTCACTTCGTCCGTAAATCCGCCAGGACGGTCGTTTGTACATTGGACGACGGGCGTGGGTAAGTGGAGTGACTAATCTCCCTGAAAGCAAACCGCTTCTTCTATGCCAATAATTTAAATTTCAATCATTTTGAACGAACGTTGAATGGGTAATATCTATTATGTGTAAAATTGGATTTTATATGCAAATAGTCCAAAAAATATTGTGTGTTTGTGATTATATATATATACACAATATTTTGGACCAAACTGATTTTACCAGTAGTACTGCCCCCAGCAGTTGGGGTTTTGCCATTTAGGGCACTATATCTAAATTTAAAAATAATTTACTTTTTCATGAATTTAAAAATATTATGACGGGTTCTCTTTAATTTACTAGAGACAATATATAATGTATGACCCAAATACAAGGGTAATAATTTATTGTTTTTAAGTTGGAGTGGTATAGGAAAGCTTGTATGCAATTGACACAAGCTTCCTGCAGCAGACACGGCTCCAACAGCCTGACAGTTTAAGCAAAGCTTTTAAGCTAAATGTAGGTAATATGCTAACTGATATAAAAAGCATAAGCACACAATGAAGTAATATAAATTCAGGAAAATAGAGAGAATATTTTTTCCTACTTTCATCAACCTGCTTCAACATGCTATTTATGTATAAGTTGTATGTTTACAGGGGCACAAAGTTTCATGTGTATTTAATGTCCTCCTGTACAGTTCTGTGAACAGTCACAACAGATTAGCACCAGCAGTCAGGAAGCCAATCCATCTCGGGAACTGTTGCACATTTCCTATTCTCTGCTGATTAACATGACTACACCTGTCTTTACGCCTGGAGTGTTTGTTCAACATTCCACTCTTCAGTGGATGTACGTGATTGATAAAGTAGCGATCACTAGAAGGTCTACGTTCTTAATGAAATGACCTCAATCCCTAATGTTTAGGTAATTTTCCACGCTCACTTGGAATATTGCACTTTCTGGGAGAATGCACTCTTCCTCCCTCTTTGTACCTTAAATAGAAGTAATTTCGAAAACATTATTTTAATGCATTCAGAATATTTAATTGCAGCAACAAAGCTTTATAAATATGTATTTGAATGCAATCCTACTGCCTTTCAGGCAGTTACTATGCTTTGTGCAAACAACTACCAATGGTGGCTGTTCTTGGGGCTCTACTTAATCACACAGCTTACTGCTTCATTTTCTATGGCCAGGTTTCTTGTAATTTGTGTTCAAGGACAGTAGTTTGAAAGAATGCCATTGCTTCATCCAGATAGACTTTTTTTTTTTTATTGTATTTGAGTAATGAAGCGTAGAAAATACTTCAGTCACATTTTTCTTAATAGGATACACTTGACTAACAACGTGTACTTTAGGTAAAACCAAACGCCTATGTTGCCTCCACTTCACAGTTACTACAACTGCAATGTTTATTGCACTTTATAGTAAACACAATGCCTTCTAATCCTTTATGAGATTTTCTGGGCAGACCTGATTAGAAAAGGTCATTCCATGAATAAAGGTTATGGAGGGTAGAAGTAAGTTGGTTTGACAGAAATGCATTGGGGTTATGCCAGATAGAAAGACTTTGCCTTAAAGCCAAATGTGGCTGTCTCACTTTAGTGAATAAATGTTCATTGTGGTTTATATATGGTTTCAAAAAGGATGGCAATTCACTTGATTTCTTGCAGATATAACTAATTGATTTCAGTGCAGGTTACTGTTTCTTCAGCAGTGCTCTTTCTCCAATGCCTTGCCTAGGTTCCTTTACATCCTGCCTCCCACGCAGACCAAGGCAGTATATCCTTCTCAATACTATTGATATATCCAAACCAACACAGCTGCAGCATCTTTAGCATTTTTTAGTTATTATTTAAAGGTTCATTTTCAGCTTCTGCAAAAATGAGTCTGGTACACGTTTTCAACCTCTTATTACATTTACCTTGGGGAGTATATTTTTATTAACTGAATTCAGCTTTTGTGATTGCTATACAGTGTCTGTGATTCATAGCTAGAGGCACAAACTATATACTGCTTGCATTTTCCTGTTTTGCTTCAAAACCAATATGCAACATAAAGTAGTTTTCACATGTTATGCCTGTTCTTCTGTTGACCATTAAACTTGGTAAATAGTAATTTCTGCCATAGCATGTTGCCTTTTGTTGCATCGTTAGCTATTATTATAGCTTTGCTTTTCATTTTACACTCCCTACACCCCCTGGTATTGTTGAAGTTCATCTTCTCATATGTCAAGGATTTTTGACCATTAGTGATGGACATGAGAAAAATATTGACCTGTTTACCTATTTCAATTAAATGTCTACAGTATCCAACCAACAAGAACCTATGTTGTACCATGGACACAACTTAAGACCTTTCCTAGGTCTGAGAAACGAATGCAGGCCCTTCTTTTGGGTTCTGTTTGACTGTACACTGGTCTCACTAGTTTCAACATGCATTGATCTTCTCTGTTTGTACTTGATCACCCAATTTAAAATTTAAAATAAAATTTTCAAGTACTATGGTAAGTTCTAGAACAGCTTTCCTCCACATTTTAATCTAAAATACCTTATAGGTCTTGAGAGAAACGCTCCTATAATTACAACAGCTCACAGTATATTTTGTTTAGAAGTCCATCTTCCCCTTCATCCCCTTCATTTTCTCATAGAAAAATGGTACAGCATCACACCACATCAAAATAAAGACTTATATGGTGGCATCGTTACAAGAAGAAATAAAACTAGGGGTCAACTTGAGTCAAAAATATTTATTTATAAAAAAATAATAATACTTTATTAAAGTAGAGAAAGGTTAGAACTTTTGTCTGCTTTTTATTGCTATCTGTCATTCTGAGCAGATTTCCTCTTATTGTCCCTTCTATTTGATGCTAGTGTATGGTCTAGAAAGAAATCTAATATTCGCTTTAAAATACATATCTAAAAATGTTTTTTTTTTTTTTTTTGCTTTTATTTTTTTTTATGTCTGGGGTTGTTAATACTATGAAATCCATAATCTAATTTTGAACTATGAAGAGCATTTTACAACAAAAGGAGGAAGCTAAAACGGAAGAGAAGTCCATTCTGTACTGTTGTCCTTTTGTGTATATCAGGGTAAAGGAATCCCAATTAAACAACCATGGATAGTTTAAACAAACAATTTCCATAGATAATTTTTTTTTTCTAGAGAGTCTTATCAGTTGGTTTCTTTAAAGCTGTAATTAGCTTGAACAATGTTTTTTAACCAAGCTTCAAGCTGCTCAGAGCACTTCAGACAACAAATAAACTCAACTAGACAACTGGTAATGTTATCCAGGAAAACTTGTCAATATAATTCTGCCCCTGTGCAAAGCATCATTAGTATTAATGTTATTAACTAGTATTGATATAGCGCCGACATATTACGCAGTGCTTTACAAAGTCTTGTCCACAAAGGGTCTCACAATGTCCCACCATAGCCATTTGTCATTACTACACTCTAAGGTCCAATAGGAGGAAGCTCTAACCCGGAATGTGAGAGGAAACCAGAGTACCCAGGGGAAACCCATGCAAACACAGGGAGAATATACAAACTCCATGCAGATAGTGCCCTGGTCAAAAATAAAACCTGGGACTCAGCGCTGCAAAGGCCGAAGTGCTATCCTTTAAGCCACCATGTTGCCTGTTAGTCAGACCTTAACTGGAATGTGCTGTAAAGTTTTGGGTACCAGTTTGGAGGGTGTGTAGAAAAAGGGCAAATAAAAGAATAGGAGGCATGGAGGAGCTCAGCTATGAAGAAAGATTAACTAAAATGAATGTATTATCCCTTTTTAAAAAGTAGTATGTTAATATATAAATAGTCCATAGAAAGAACTTTAAGGTTGTTTTGAAGGACAAGGGGGCACACTTTCTGTGTCAGAAGGAAAAGAGGTTTAATCTTTGTATTTGGAAGGGATTCTTGTGAAATAGACTCCTTCAGGAAGTATATTTAGCAAGGTAATTAACTTGTTTTAAGAAAGTACTGGATGCATTTCTAAATGCACAACCTATAGCTGTGTAACATCAAACACTGTTTATCCAAGAAATATATGATTTTCTTAAGGGATCAGGAAGGATTTTCCCCCCTTTTGGAGCAAACTAGGCCATGCCTTATTAGGGTTTTTCTGTGTATATATTTATTAAATATGTAGGTTTTTTAGCATATCTATTTTTTTTCCTTTGATTTTTTTTTGTCTTCAGCTTGCCTCTATTTAGACTTTCTTCACAGGATAATTCACTTTCCAACCTTGCTGTCATTTTTAAATGTGAGTGGGTATACCCACAATTGCCTCCGGGAGGGAACACATGATGTTGCGTTTAGTATTTGGAGCCTAAAATCCAGAAAGATATTAAATGAACTGTGCCCCCTGAGTCAGTTTAAAGCTGAACTTGAATTCTGGCCTAGTCAAATATTGTCTCAATATATGTGTATTCATACTTGGTGTGATTTGTGTGAAAAGTGCCCTTTTATTGTTGTCCTTGTGGACTGATTTCTCCCCCCCCCCCCCCCCCAACACAAATACATACACACACATACATGGGTAATAACATTACCCTTATATGTATGTATGTATTTGTAAGTACCTTTTAATCCTGCTTATCCCTTTACTGATTTATTCTGATCACACACAGAATGGAAGCAGTTAAGTTCTAGCATGATCAGTTTTTCTTGTTTAGGAGAAGTAGAATGCTGTGCCAAAACATAGTGTGCCAATACTTACAAACTCATATTTTCCCAGACGTAAGCCCTTTACAGCAAGCAATCTGCTGTAGGCGGGGAGTATTAAGGGATGTCTCTTATCCTTGTATACCTGGGATATATTCTGAGATTTTGAGTCTCTGCCCCCCTGCCCTTAAACTGGGGAGAGTGGAGAAGACAAGTCACATGACCACTAACAATAAAGGTAGGAAGGTACTTGCACTTTTTTATATTAGAGACTACTAACTATTCAGTTCAGTTTCAGCAGTAGGCCCTGGAAATGAATGGTAGTGACAGCACTGTTCTGTTTTGGAAGGAGGACGTCTGTTGCATCCTCCTTTATAGTAAATATTAGTAGGTTATCATATAGCAAATTGGCTGGATCACTAAGCTATGTTGTGGGACCACTGTACTTGTGTTAGCTCTTCATCTATGACTATCACAAATGATTGGTCCTGGGTGATGAAAATCTAGGATCTGAGCTCAATCACTATTTTTCATCCATTCATCTCCTCTCTAATGCCCCCGTGATACTGCAGTCTCCAACTCTTCAATCTATTAAAGTAGCAGATGCACAATAAACATAACCAGGACCTTTCCATTCCATCCACCCACCCTGCCTTCTGCCACCCTGAACCTGCCTACTTGTTAGGCCTTTTCTCTCACTCCCCTCTCTTTTTTTTTTTTTTTTTTTATTTTTTTTCTTCTTCTACTAATGCCAATGTACCCAAGCTCTATCTCTCTTCTCTCCACCTTTCTGTCTCCCTGCTGTGATTTATGTTGCAACGGGACACAGATATTACCTACAAGCTACTTTGAGATTGGAATCTTCCACATCCTTGATCGCAATCCAGCAGGTCCGGTATAGGGGGGGTTTCTTTGAAATATACACAGATTATTTTCCAACTGTGTATGTGAATTTACTTCAAAACCTATTGGCTCCTGTATTGCTATAGCCCTCTGAGTCCATGTGCATCGATCTTTATTGTGCGCATTATTTCTTTTCTCTTGTGCTTTTTCATGTATTTTTTTTTTTTACTTTTTTATGGAAGGATGTTTCAACAACAAACAAATAAAAAATTATAATAACAATGCCACAATCAGGGTTACAACAAATGAATTAATACAAAATATACGAATATTTAGAAAAACATAAATAAAATAAATAGAAAACAAAAAGAAAAGAAAAAAAAAAACAAACAGGCAAGATAAGGAAACTCTTTATATGATGTAAATTTGCACATTATTATTTATAGTGGCCACAGCTTCCACATATATCTTCCAAGATCACAGGGGAATCATTGTCTAGCACTCTTAAAGTATACCAAGAAGTGTGTTCAAAAGTGTGTATAAGCTGGCATTTTATTGAAAGAGATTGGGTGTCTATGTAAGACTCCAATATTTCAAAACATTTTGCTACCTTAGTGTCCATGTCAAGAGATGCTTCAGTCAAAGCCATTCGAAAAACATAGCCCAATTTCTCTTTGAAAAGCCCAAGAGTTGGTGGGTTTGGGTCTAGCCATTTTTGTAATATGGTTTTGTTGGCCACTAGGGAAAGAATAGCCATTAAATTTCTACTTCCCCTGGTGGATCCTTGCACCCTGTAAATCATAAGTGCCTAAGATATTTGGAGTTACTGGAACATAATGAATTAAATAGTAAGTAATATAATGTGCCACCTCCTGCCAAAATCTCTTTATTTTTTGGCAGTTCCAAAAAGCATGATAGAAACCCACTTGATATTGCAAACATTTAAGACATTTAGAAGTGGGGGCATAGCCCATCAAATAGACATGCTGTGGAGAAATATACACCCCATGATAAATTCTAAGAGTAATTTCCCTATAGATCGCTGAGGGGAGTACTGACCATGCCCTGGATAATGCTGTCAAAATATCATCGGCTGCTTTGCTTGGAAAATGATCAGACCATTTAACCAGACCTGTTTTACTAGTAGAATAGTCCTAATCTAATTTATGTGTTTTGTCATTTTCTGTTATTGCTTTTCTAAAAGGATTTCCCTTGGACAATAAAGTATCCAAGGGATTTTTCCAATCTCTGGCCGATAGAGATTTCAATACTCTCGAAGTGTAAGACTGTAGCTGCATAAAAACATATACCGCAGATCTCAAAAAAGGATATTCAGTCACCGCTATTTCAAACTGGAGGGGTCGCTGTAAGTTTCTATCCACCAGTGACCTAATAGTCAAAGCATGGAAAGTCGGCCTCTTCTGTAATAAAGAGAAGTGGGCTAAATGTGGCAGATCCAATATGGCAAAAAAAGAGGCGTGACTATTCAAAAAATGTTTTCCCCTAATCCTGTGGCATATTGTCGAACAAGAAAACAATATCGGATTTGATACCACTTCCTCTTGAAGTAATTCTTTATGCATATGCAAAACATATTTTAGAATATTTTGGGGTATGAATTGTTGATCCAGTATGGAGTCAGCATATACATCAGTATCATGCAACCAATCTTTGATATATCTCAAAAAAGACGCGACATTATATAGTTCTACATCAGGAAAATTTACTCCTCCGTTTCGTATCGGTTGCTGCAATACACAAAGACTTTTATGTACTTTTTAATAAAAAAAAATTATTAATAAAAATCTATGATCTGTACAAGGCTTAACAGTTCATTAATGACCCGCTTCTTCTGCTTGTTTACTTTCCTTGTATCTGATCAAACCTGCCTCCTATTTCTCCCCATATATGTGAGTTCTGGGTCCAATACCATTGCTTCACTAGAAACCAATCCCACATTCTACTACTGTAATCTTCACCTATTTACAAGTTCCTGTTCAGCCTCTGGAAGCACGTTACTTTGTCGATTGCAGCTGACGGTTGGTATTGGCAGATATTGAGGATTGGCATTGGCAGGGAATCGGGGATGCAAAGAAAAACAGGCCTCAGGCAGGGCAATAGTGTCAAAATCCAAGAGCAAAATCAGTTCAGAGGGCAAATTCAAGATCAAATACAGGTAATGAACAGGTCCGGCATCAAAAAGGTAGAGAGTTTACTTGTTTAGAGATTAAGTCAGTCCATAAGGATATCAGGCAGAGACACAAACAAAAGAAAGTCGGTCCAAGCAGCAATCAATTTGGAGGTCAAACACAGCAAGGGCCAGAAATAGGTATCTATCCAGAAAACTGCAACCAAAGCAATTATCCAAACTGAGGTCATCGGCTACCCAAGCTCCTTGCTGGGTGATGGCCAAGGTGTAGCCAGAACAAGTAAGCCATCTCTCATTCTGTTTTTTACCTATTCATCCAATGTTCTGTCCCCTTTTCTTGGCAGTATTCAGCTACCACTGCCTTCTCTACCTCTTTAACGTTTTTATAGTACAGGTTCTATTGTTATTCAAGCAAGCCTGACCACTTTACTTTCTGCTTTGTTTTATCCATGAAGTCACTATTAAAAAGTCTGAAAAGAACTGGACCCATTAACAGTCTTTGTGGTACTCTATTGCAGACCATAGTATATTTAGAGTAGTTGTTAATTTTACAGCTACCCAATTCCGTAAGCAAAGCACATGTTCGTTTCAATAACCTTCCTTATTTTCAGATGTTATTGGTACTTGTGTCTAAAAGTACCAGATACTAGATTATGAGTCCTTTGTTTTTTGTAATTGGTTAATCACGCATGTTCAAACCTTGTAGCTAATTTTTGGAGCAGGTGCCACTTTGAATATTCATATACATATGCCTGTAAATATTAATTGCACTGGATGCTGGCAGGAACATTAGATCACAAGCTTCCCTGGGGCTAAGAATGATGCAAACCTTTTGGTGGAGTCTGTAAAATTCTAAATATGTTTTCCCATTAGAAACTTGGTCATGATGTAAAATTGTCTTTGCTGTAATTGATGCACAAAGCACAAGCATTGTTCAGCAACTGGGATGAAGACAGAAAGAATGAGCTAGATTTGCCAAAAAATGTTAAGCTTTGTTGATACAGAAATTGCCAGGGTATACAACATGGTTTTTGTTGGCTACAAATAGTGTGTTGTGTTTTTTTTTTTTTTTTCAGTCTTCCTCATTTCTGCTTTTGGGCAATGTAACATTGTAAATGTCTTTCTAAAAGTTCTCATTATAGCTTAATAAATGGTTGTTTGAATTGACAAGGAAGGTTCACAGAATAAATGATTAGTAAGATGCTGCATGCTCATTAAAATATCATTTAGATGATTTCTGGGCAGAGGGAGGGGATGGTCTTTGCTCCACTATGAATTAGAATCTGTTTCCTGCTGATACAGATTAACAGAGAATTTGTGCCACCTTCCTTTCTACTTAGCTACCCCCCCCCCCCCATCATGTCCCTGACAGCTGTAGTGCTTCTTCTAAAGGTCACCAGACTTATTTATTGTCCCCTGGCCAAATTAAAACCATGTCTTTTTACCTCTCCCATGCTGGCCTTTTCTGCCTCTTTCTTTTGTACCTTGGGGGGCTGCCTGTTTAATATGCACTTATAAATCCATGTCTTCTGTACTGGTATGTCAACTGAGTAGAAGAAGTCTGTCTTAATTTTATCACCAAAAAACATGACGTGCAAAACATGACCTATGTTCATATACTTTATACATGTTTCTGGGTCTTTAATACACTGATCAGCCATGACATTAAAACCACCTGCCTAATATTCCAAAAAAAGTTTGCAATGGCACAGTCACAAAGAAAAAAAAAAAAAACCCACAAAATTCCTTAAGCCATTGGGCCTGATTTATTAAAGTTCTCCAAGGCTGGAGAAGATATATTTTTAGCAGTAAAGCTGGGTGATCCAGCAAACCTGGAACGAATCTGGTTCAGAATTGAAAACATTTTAGCAAATGACTTTGAAGAAATCCATTCCAGATTTGCTGGAAGATTTCCCTGATGAAAGTGTATTCTTTCCAGCCTTGGAGAGCTTTTAATAAATTAGGGCCATTGGCTCCACAAGACCTCTGAAAAGGGGTCCTGTGTTATCTGGCACCAAAACAAGACCGCAACAGATCCATTAAGTTACGCTGCCTCTGCTATCATGCCCTCTTCCTTTAGCATATCCTGTTGCAATCTTTTTCCCCAAAACACACCCAGTCATACACCTGATTTAAAAGAATGTGATTTTTTTTTTTTTTTGAATAGTCTGTTTTTGGAGGTCCGCGTGGCTACTACTTGGCCTGTGCATCCAAGCTGCACCCTGTGTTATAACACCCTGCTTTATGGCCGGCTTTATATTTTGTTACATTATTATTTATGTGCTACAGTCCGCTTTTATAAGATTGGACCCAGTGGGCCAGTTTTCCCCCACTGTGCAAGTAATGAAGTTCATGTGCCAATAACCCTAGTGCCGGTTTGCTTTTTTTTTTTTTTGTTTTTGGTAGGCACAAAAACCACTAAATATTAGGGATACAACACAGGACGTGACCTTTTTGGATGTGCTCCAAACCAGACGTCAGTTTTGTCAAAGTCTCTCCTTTATCCTTATGCTTGCTCATTTTAACTGCCTTCAACACAAAAAGTGACTGTTCATTTTCTGCTTAATATTTCCTGCCTCTTAACAGGTGACATTGAAACAAGGCCAGTATTGTTTTTCTCTTCACCGGTCATTGGTTTTAATATTTAAAGTCCCAAAAGCAACAGCTGTGGGGCCACTTGTTCACATGGCATTCTACAATGATACGGATACATCCATTTCCCAGCTAGGCCCTGCAGAAACTTTGAAGACTTGATATACCCATGCCCACTGGCTCGGGAATAGTTTTACTCTGCTAGTTGTACTATCACTGCAACTAGTGGTAGGTAATACTTTACTGACTTGATATTCAGCATGTTGAATTCCATATTTGCTTTACGGCTCATATATTTTATTTGAGCTAGCTTTGTTCTTTTAGATCTGTACGTAGTTTGGCATAATTAAATGTTTCTGCTCAGCAGCAAACTGTCCATAGAATTATGCTCAGATGGCAGATCATTCATAAAGCTCATATCACGCAGATTCCATAATGTTGCCACAGAGTGCTAGGAACATGTTTATGAATCAATCAATGTTATTATCAGTCATGTGAAGAAGCAAAGTTTATTAAACAGCATACTGCTGTGTTAAAGGACATTTTATCATCTGCTGATTACAGCCTAAGCTGTAAAATGAGGTATGTGTTTATTTCGCGTACACAGCTGAATGGGTGGGGTCCACGTGTGAAAATTGGGTCTATATCTATTTTGTCTTTTGTGTGTTTTTCTTCTACTAATTATGAATTAAGTCTGCTGCTGAAAATACACTGGTGATTCAATTTACATTATGCAGTGAGTTACATATTTATTTTTTTTAAACTTCAGTGAGGCCTTCTAGACAAAACTTTTATTTATTTAATTTTCATTTTATTTAATTCAGTGAACTGTGGTCCACTAGTCCACTAAATGTTGTATCACATCAGTAAATGTAACTTTTACTGACCTGGAAATTTTTATTCATTTTTCTGCATTTAATCTTTTCTGTATGCTGTAATAGAAAGAAAGCAAGCATAAATACATTCTTAGTTTAGATGGATATGAATTGACTAGTGCAGTTTCTCAACTAGGGTCCATCGATGGTTGCTAGGTGTTCCTGAGCAATGAGCATGGCGGTGGCTAACAATGTCCAACAATGCAAGAAGGATTCATCTCATTGATCTCATTAAGGAGCCAGAGTTGTCTATTAGATTTTTAGTTTGGAATATTTCTGTACTTATTTTTCATTAATTTCAGTTCTGTTTGTTGCTTAAATTTCTTCTTTATGCCTTATTTACTATTCAAAACTCAATAAAATTATTGAAACATTAGTGAACTCTGGGAATTAAAAAAAAAAAAAAAAAAAAAAAAAAAAAAAAAAAAACATCTTAGCAAGGGGATGACATCAGCCCTTGCGTTTGTTGTTGAGGTAGCGGGGGACCGGTATCACAGATACACAGATATCAAGAAGAAGCTCTAGGAATTGAAGGTTTAAAGGTAAAACATTCCTGTTTTCATCCCCTGTAGACCTTAGCAAGCATTTATTCTTTTGTAGTGCAAAAATAGGCACACAGAAAAGTAACTTTTAGTGTTTTAGGGTTGGTGAAAAAACCTTAGGGCAATTCCTTTTTTTTTTTACCATTGTTTAAGTTTTGTTAGACTTGAAGTAAATAACCTTTTCAAATGTTTATTGTTGTCACTGACCCCATTGGAAATATTTCCCCTTACTCCTTGTCTTTGTGAAAGAAAATGAAAAATAGGGAAAATTGTTACTGTGATTGGAAGACAAACATTAATACCCTGGTTTTAACTCCTTTCCCATTTTTTCTTAAATGTGCATTTTGTTGCAGTCTGTGACACACTGGAGAGATTTGCACCAACAGGAAGTGCACGGATATCCCCTTTAAGGGAATACAAATTTCAAATAAAAGACATGTTCTGTCCCTTTTCTATGTTTTAGGTCAAAGAGCACTTTCATCAATAAAGCAGTAAATGCTGGGTAAATGTTGAAATGGGCATATTTAGGAGTACAAGAATGAATTTGTATGAAATCGTAATAGGCAGTTGTATGAGAGTGTATTCTCATTTTAAGAGAATAAGAGCTTTCCAAGAACTTTGTTTGTGGATAAAGTTGTGTTTTTGCATCGCTGTCTGTTGACTTGGAAAGTCTCAATCCAAAATTAAAAAAAAAAAAAAAATTGGTTTGCATTCAACTTTAATTACTCATTTACTAGTAATAGGCTCTGGATTTAAAACAACGATTCTAAATAAATACATTTTTGCTTGATGCTTTAGGGCAGGAAAAGTTATCAGCCGAAACATTACAAATGCTGGATTATGGGACTGTACAACCTGTTCTGAAATATCAGGTTTTGTTTTTTTTTTTTTTTAACAAACTAAATTTACTGACTCCGGACCGCTCATGTGCGGGCAGCTGTATGTCACTCAAATGAGAAGAAACTTCACCCAGAGTGATGTCATGATTCTAGAACCTGCCCACCACCCATCGCAGGCTCAGACCTCTAAAGATACAACCTGCCCTAAGCCTGCGATGTATACAGGA
>NC_092863.1:13115771-13229422 GCF_032062135.1 Pyxicephalus adspersus | reverse complement strand
TTCCTGTAGAAGGGTAAAGGCGCATTTAATGTTTCACACACTGCTTCAGCATTTTAAATTTGTCTTTCCTAAATAAATAATGACACAATATAAAATGTAATTTGTTGTTATGTGTCTGAGGTTGTATCAACCTAATTTTTAGATGTGCAAAAAAAAGATGATTTTTTTTTTTATTATGTCATGATAAGCAAAACCTTGGAATTGAAAGAGGATGTGCTTTATTTTTCTTGTGACTAACAAAACATTAATAAAAAAAATATTAAAAGAGCTTGGAAAATGGTAATCAAGTGCTTTATATGTCAAAAAGAATTGTGTTATACATGTAGTGGAAAGGAAAAAAAAAGAAATTTACAAGTAAAGCTACATTTTAAGTGTAATTTCATAGTAATTTAACTTGTAGCACGTGTGACATGTAATTCCTTTTTGACATATAAGCATTAGGCTCTTTTACTGCTGCCTAATGTCTGTTTTGTTTTATAACATCACTGCACTTTATTGTATATGTAATATTCTTGTTTATATATACTTATGATCATCAATAAAGATGGAGCAATAAGGTCAGATCTCTAATGATGTTTTATCTGAAGAGCAATTCTCATTTACAGTGTTGTAAAGCCACTCAAAGTCCAATTTGATGGCAACTAATTCTGGATAGAGTTCACTTTGGGGCTACAGAAAGGCTGACACTTACAAAAAAGTATCTCTGGATTTGCTTCAAAACACATAACACTCACATTTTATCTCCAACTTCATATATCTCCATATCTCTTTTGTAATAGCGTCATGTGTAATTCAGAAGCCTTTTTCAGCATATTTGTAACCATTAACAAGGGGTAATGACTTGTAAACTTGCCTTATAACACTACTGGTGTAATAGGTTTGTCCTGGCAATGTCCTCTTATTCCTGTTGAGTTATGCATTGCTGTATTTATATTAAGGCACTTATGGGCCTGTACATATTGTTATTCCATTTTCTTGTCTGGACACCTCCTGGACTTCTACAAGTAAGTCCAGGCATAGAGCTGAAGGAATGTATAGGGATTGCTGGAATGGGCCTGATTTATTAAAGCTCTCTGAAACTGGAAATAGACTTTTATGGGAGAAACTGGACGATCCAGCAAACCTGGGATGGATTTCCTAAAAGTAATTTGGTATTATTCAGCAAATGTTTTGAATCCTGGACCAGATTAATTTCAGGTTTGCTGAATCATCCAGTTAGATGGTAGATAGTATATCTTCTCCAGTCTTGGAGAGCTTTACTAAATCGGGCTCATTGTGTCTAGTCTGTTTTTAACTCTGATACCAAGCATTTATCCAATCAACATGCTAATTAAATTGAATTCTTTCATTTTTTACACATATTAGATAATAGTATGATTGGCAGGTATGCACTATTCCTTAATTATAGGATTTTTTTTATTTCAAAGCATGCTTTACACAAAATGTAAATTCTTTATTATGGACTTGTAACACTTTTGCACTCATTTTTAGGGGTTGCATTGAATGGAATTGTTAAATTTTTAATTTATATTTGTTTTGTATGTTTGTGTTGGGAAGCCAATAAAAAATGAATAGCCACACATACCACACTGTTTCACCATACATGTTTTATTGTGCAAGGATGTATGCTGAACATTATTATTATTGTTATTGAACTGTATATAGCAATACAATACCAACATATTAAACATCACTGTACATTAACTAGGGTTTGCCAATTGCAGGCACTTACAAATGATGACACATGAGAAGGAGAGAACCATAACATTTATTTATTTTTTTAGTACGCATTTTGTCGCATTTAACTATGAAATGTGATCAAATAAATCGGTGAAGACTGCAAGAATGCTAATTAAAAGTTTGAGATTTTGTGCTGTGTATTTTCCTGCTTTAGTGACACTGATCAGGAAACGTGAATCGAGATGACAGCCCTGAAGTCGTTAAAACCAAATCACCAATGGCAGCCTGCTACCACATTTTCATCCTCACATGTCTCCTTTAAAGGCTAACTCGGTGGCCTGCTGTACATTTATATTCCTCAGTGTTCACTATATGGTGAATTGCAAAATGTTATCATGCTTCTGGTATTGTAAAACAAAGTTCATATTGGCCTTTCTTATCCCTGCATTCCTGCAATCTAATGACAAATTACTGCTACCCATTTGAGGCAAGCAATGCTGTTGGGCTAATTAATCCATAAAGCCCACCCATTATCTTTATGGAACAGGCATAGCTGCCAACCAAGTAGATAACTTCTCAGGGGACCCGGTGTCCAGATGGCTGCTGCAATGTGTTTATTTAGGGACAGAATGCCGATTTTTCTCCAGAGAGCCCTATTTGCCATGAGCTAGTGTGCAAAAGATGGGTAATACTTTGTATCTGGTCTAATAGCTTAACACGAGTGGATGAATCTTACAAATACTTCTTAATAGATGGAGAATTTAGTGCTTTACAATACTGTTTCTATGTCAGAAGGGAATAACCTACAAAAGCAAAACATATCATTCACATAAAGCTATACTTCAACATTTATCTTCTCATATTAAATTGTAATATGTTGCCAGTCTTTAGATGCCTTTGGATTTTACCTTTTTGATCCTGCAGTAACACACTTTCTGTCCTATGGTGTTAATGCTCATTAAATTGTGTCCTTGGAGGAACAGCCCGATCACCCTTGGTCCTGTTGCAGGGCACTTCTTTCATACCCGAGGGTAGAGGTGTTCTGTAGTCCTTAGACAGACCTGGAAACAATATTATTTAGAGTGCAACAAAGTCTGACAGCATAGTAAATTAAGGACAGATAACACTAAACATTCCCAGTGGTATATTTAATGTACCAAAAGAAAGCAAATAAGTGCATTGTAAGGGTTTAAATACATTTTATTTAGTATATGTAAACCGAATTAGTCTCCCTATTAGAAATTGAATAAAGTACCTTTTTGTGAAATGATTAGGAGGTTGAATGCAGGGTAGTGTAATCAGCACCCTGCTATGCTTTATACACTGTCATGTGGCCAGATTCCAGGCAGGCATGTTTAGGCACTGTCATGGAATTCATATACCAATTATGACATGACAACAGTCCTCCCAGGTAAACCAATTTCACAGATCTTTGAGATAGGAAAACGTTTCCTTTCCCTCCATATCTCGCACAACTGCTGGCACTACTGTTTTTGATTTGCCATGTCTAAGAATTACCTGATTTTCTATGCCTTCTGATTGCTTGACAATATTTACCAGTCGGAGCCAAGAATGCTCAGTACAGTTAGAGGCAATAAGCTAAGTAGGAATGATCATTCAGATCAAAATGCTGGTTAATTTTTCAGATAGGACACAGAGAAAGAAGGTTAAAAGTTGTGGAGGGAAAAGTACATTGGGAGTAATTATTTTGCAAAATAGGATTTGGCTTCCTTGGTTTTAACACCAGTTCATATTAGAGAGTTTTTTTTATAAGTGGCATGCATACAAATCAAATCCTCATTGAATATTTGCTAAAATTATTTTTTTCTGAAAACTTGATGAGATAAAGCTTCAGTACTTGCCAGGAATAATCAGAGCAATCCACAAAAAAAGCAAATTCTTTAGTCCAGTATTTTCCCAAAAGGACTGTTGATAAGAATGTTCGTTTATGCTAGGAAGTCCAAGGTACCTTTGTTTGTTCACCCGCACAATCCCTACAATATGTGTTAAAGATCAGGGAGACATGTCCAGCTTTAAAGATTGCTATTTTTACTCTGCAACGAAGGAAGCATCTGTCAATACCAAAGAGAGCCAATGTCCAGGGAGCTTTCTCAAAAACAATGTTACATAGTTTAACACACGCTAAACAATTCCCAAGGACAACGCCAAGGACTACAAGGTCAGATCACATGACTCTAATAGAAATCTAGTTTTACTCAGGAAGTAGAAAACTGCCGCAGATAGTAGGATCTGAGTGGAATCCGTGTATAGGTTTTAATTTTCAATACATTTTTATTGAGTTTTAAAAACTGACAACAGTAATAAAAATAAAAAGACAAAAAAATAGACACTACGTAATAACAATATATGGTCAATACTATTTGCAAATTACATTTTTCAATATTAAAACAATCGAGATATCTGTAAATACTAAACAAGAACAAATATGAAGAAAAACAAAAACTGTTTATGTTGCTGCAATAATTCAGCTGCCTACATTGGATAATGGTAACTATTTTGGTAAGTTTATTGTAAGTATTTAGTAAGTTATTTACTTAAACAGTCATCAAAATATTATCAATAGAATGTGGGAAATAATTTTCTATCCAAGGAGATCAAACTCGTTCAAAACTAGTCACAATGTCTGATCTTAAGGCTCGCATTTTTTCATTACAAGGAAACCATGACATTTTCTGCTTTACCTGGGAAACCGTTGGAGTTGCTGACCACCAAGCCTTTGCTAATACCGTTTTTGCAGCGGTCAAAAGAATGGTCAGTAACTTGAGATTAAGTAACACCTCCGATGTTTTTTTTTTTTTTTGGGGGCGCGATAAATCGTCCCATTACAATATATGCCAAATGGTATATTACTATCCAATACCATCTAATTTGAGGGCAGTCCCACCAAATATGCAGTATAGTACTGTTTGTGGAACATCCACGAAATCACTTGCCAGGTAAGTAAAGGGACATTTTGTGTAGGTGGTGTGGTACCATATACCAGCGCATAGTAACCTATAGGTGTCTTCAATAGCTGATGCATTTACACTGCAGTGTGCTGTTGTTTCTCATATCTGTGAATAATCGTCTTGTTCAAAACTTATGTCTGAATCAACTTCCCATTTCAGGCATAGGGCATGGGTAAAATCTGTTGTTTAAACAATAAGGAATCACACAAGATGGAAATTAGTTTTTTAGTTTGAGGCTCATTAGACAAATCCGCTCAAATGTGCAGATGGGTACTAATTGACTATTCATCATAAAATAATATCTGATTTGGAAATGACAAAACAATTCAGAATTAGGAATTTTAAACTCTTTCTTAAAATAAGCAATCTCTGTTTAGAGACATAAAATGGTAGGCCTAATCCTTGTACTCTCAGCCAATGGAACGCGGATGTTGTTCATACCTGGGGAAAATTGTGGATTAACCACAATTGTTCAGAGAGAGGTGCATGTGGGGAGAGCATTCCTCCTGAATATTTTGTGGAATCCCATATATGTAGGGTGTGGAGCACCATTGGGTTGCCTATTTGTGGTCTCTCCTTTGCTGGTATCCATAAAATTGTTTCAATTGAAAATGGTTTGAAAGCGTAAACTTCCAGGGATACTCACAAAGGCGGTTTTTGTTAATAACATGATATAACGTCAATAGGGCTAACTGAGCAGCTAAACCCATGCATAGGTTTTAGTACAAACAGCAGCAGATGTCTATAATAAATTTACATAAAATTGATATGTACTGTAATTGATACAATTTTATTGTAACTAAAATTGTATAAATTTTTTTTGTGCATTTTTTTTAGTCAGATATAAAATACTGGAACAATATAATAAAGTTACAACCCCTTTCCTTATTTTCCAATCTGAATTAGTAAATCTTTATTGCCCCTCTAAAGTGATTTTATTTGTTGCCCGGGACTGCTATTTATTAAATACAAAAATGGATATTGGGAAATTATGAATACTGCATCCTTTTTTTCAAAGCCTTTTTGAAATGGTAATTATTTCCTTTTGAGAACATGTCAGTCATTTATACATCATCTTGTCCCTTGTGCTTAAACCTTTCTTTCCTTTTATTTCTCCATTAATTGCTACAGATTGCTGCCAGATCTAAATCATTTGATTGTTATTTAAGAGTACCAGATTAAATGTGACATAATAAACATACATTTGTGTATTATTTAGTTACATCTTGTTTTTCCCAGACACGGTTGGCTCTGCTGTGCCTCCTCTTTACAAATTGTTTATAAGCCTTATACATGCAGTTAGGTTACTTGGCTTCCCCCAAATTGACCTTAGACTGTATTAAAGAAAAATCACTGAGGTAGGGGCATTAGATTGTGAGCCCCATTGAGGGACAGCTAGTGACGTGACTATGGACTTTGCAGAGAGCTGCGTAATATGTTGGCGCTATATAAATACTGTATAATAATAATATCTGTAAGAAATGTAAGTGGCATTCCTCCCACTGACCACCACACTAATGAGCTGGGTATATAGTAATTATAGCAGGGGTTCCTTTATTATTCCACATTATTTTAAGGTTTTCCCCTGTTAAAAGGTTGAGAAAGGCTGGACTAGATAATCGAGGTATACAAAGTTGTAAATATACAATCCTTTTTTTTTTTTTTTTTTTTTCTTTTACTCAACTAAAATGCCATTTATTCTGTAAACAGTAACATATACATGGGTGCCTAATACTGTATGCATTATACAGTATTATAAGTTTTTTTCACTGGCTTTTGTTCTTCTACAATTTTGTATTTTGATTTAAATCATACTGACTAGTATCTGTTGATTCAGCTCATCTTGTCTGTGTGCGCTTTATGTTGGGACCTGTGGTGGGTAGTTTTCTGTTCAGCCCGTCTTTTCATTTTAAAATAACTAATTGGTCCTTATGTGCAAATAGCAGGGCCTTTAAAAATGACAACCACACAAGGAACAGGGAACTTGAACTATGTTTATTTATTACCTTTTATTGTTTGTTTACTAGTATCTATCATATGGGAATTTCCTGTATTATTTTCAGATTAGTCAACCTTAAACTGGGTCCCCATTATATTAAGAGTGGAAGTCCACAAAAATATTGATAATGGTATAACAATTAATGCGTTCTTATCATAGACTTGCTGACATCAACAGGTACGTTTTTTTTAATCAGCATTTTATGACAACAAAGGAGAAACATTAATAAGTTACTCACTGATTTACAAATGAGTGTTGTATATGTAACATTTCATAAATTAAGTGCTAGCACTCCATTCAGATGTAGTCTAGAGTTTACTTTTTGACTTTGTAGGTCTCCTGTATGCAAATTTGGTCTATAGTATCAAATTGTATTTACATTGATAATCTAACTTATAAATATGTATTGCTTTATTATCATACATAGAGCAATGCTTACTGCTAGGATGAACATACTTTCTCAATGAAGTGATATTTGTCCATATATAACCCATGGCTGAATCTTGGTACAGAACCAGTATTACCAAGCACTATACTCTTATGGAAGGATTTATGGATGGAAATACTAGAAATCTATATTCAAGCTCTGTTTAGGGAAGCTCAGATAGATTGGCTTTTTTTCTAGCATCCAGGCAGTGAGGCTGCTTCAGCATGTGCATTGAAAGATGTAAAATTGAAAATGATGAAAGCCTGAAACTGAAAGACATTGGAAAGATGTATAAATATTCTTAAAGAATATAAGTAAGTTCTTGAGGAACCTAAGTAATCTGTGAAACCTAGACTGCATGTTTAAAAATTGTTTGCTAGAGGGGTTATACATCCTTTAGGATAATATTTGTGTCCTGCTGGGGAGATTTCATTGCACTTCCTTTAATAGTACAAGGTAAATAAGAGTATCGTTACTGGAAACGGAAATAAGAATAATTAAATCTCCAAAATATGGAGGGAATGAACCTTGGCTGAACCATATGTCTCATTGGGAAGATTTTCCTTACCTTGGGTGAGTAGTTACTCTTCTGAGACAGCTAAATAAAATATAATTGAAATATACTTATACAGGGTATATGGGGTCAGTGGCAACAACAATTACATCGGTACTTAAAGTGACCAAATCAGCAGGTATTTTTAACAAATCCAATTTTAGGAATTGAATACCTTTTAAAAAAAAAGCTAATACTTGCTTTTTTGGCACCCTTTTTATGTGGAGTATCTACTCCCCCGCTGCACTCTGGGTGCACCCCCGCTGCACTGTGGGTTTTTACCTAAAGCTCATACATCAGTACAGGTCTTAAAAGCCAGGGAGGATCTGTTCTACATGTTCAGGATCACAGATACTCAACTCATCTGGCTGCTTCAATAAATGCAGCTGCCACAAGCACTAAAGAGGCGGCTGATCAACAAATGGTATGTTGAAATTATATGTATAGAATCTAATTTATTGTATATAATACTTTACAACAGATCCTGTGCCAAATGGCTTACTTTAAGGATACAACATTGTATTTTCTTTATGCCTACCTCCATCTTCTATAGAAACTGATTTTCTAAATTAAATTTGCCATAACCATTTCTCCAAAGGATCATCCTACCTCCAAAACACTTTAGCTATCGGGAATTTTGTGGCTTTTGTTGCACCATTTTATGGGAATTAGCCATTACTAAATCTCAATTTACATAGAGATGGTTTTGTACCAAATTCCAGCTAGATTTGACTTTATATTAAAGTGGAAGTAAATTAAAAAGAAAAAAGAAACTCACTCCCCATTACCTTCGCAGATCCTTCAATCCATCTGGAGGTTTCCTGAATTGGGTCCCATGTCGTTCCAGTATCCTCTTTCTTCTCAGCACGGAGGAAGCACCAAGGGCGACCATCTTGTTTGGCCTTCATCCTCCTTTTTCGTACATCCCCCAATCTTGCACTGTGCAGGGGTGAGATGGGGTGGTGTAAATGGGGAAAAAAGTGCTGATCCCACTGAGCATATTTTATCTTTCCTCATTGAAGAAAAGGCTTCCTTCTCCGCTTGCCCGATATCTAAACTCTTTCCCTAAGACCCCACTGCCATAAACCAGTAAATGATTCTCTACAACTAAAATATGAACTACTAAAAATCACATGGCTCCTTCATGTTTAGCAGCAGAATCAAACCCTCAAACTTTTAAATCCAGCAAAAATCCTGTATGTGGATAGTTCACTTTTGCATTCTATTGTTAGCAACTTTAAGCAACAAGGTATTTATTAAACACTTTATCTCCTTGATCAGTGTTTCTCGACCTTTTTAACATGGGGAACCCCTTAAAGTATCTTTCAGGTTTTCAGTGAACCCCTGCTATATTTGCTATATTCACAGCTCACAGTACACTAGTATTGTGTTCATTGGGAAGAATGCCTCTTACATTGCTGGCCAGTGGGAGGAATGTCACCCTTACAGATTACTGGTATTTATTAAACTCAACTGAAAGTCACAAATTGCTCACCCTTAACCCTTAGGAACCTTTGAAGGAACACTGGTTGGTGCTGTGCACATAACAAATGTTATGGGGTGTTGTATATTTAGCAAGGATGCTGGTGATGTTGTAGTTGACAAACTTACCTTTTTGGGTAACCCAAAAACCTAAGTTTTTGGGTTAATCTTGCAGTGGTGATGATTTATATCCCACATTTAGTAGGGCAAACTATATGCATTTTCAGAACTTGGGACAGTTCATCAGGTACAGATGTTTTTATTTATATTTGCAGTGGTTGCAGCATGTTTGTACAGTTTGTGTGTGTATAATATTTATATTTACAGTGTATGTATATATAAATATATTTACAGTGTATGTAGTATGTATGTGTGTGTGTGTGTATATGTATGTATGTGTGTGTATATGTATGTATGTATGTATGTGTGTGTATATGTATGTATATATATATATATTATTGTAAACCTATCGTATAGTTTTAGTAAAAGTATAGGCTCCCTTTGCTGACCTCTTTATGAAAATGCTAGTGACTGGGTCGTCTCTGGCTAAAATACTTACCTGGAAGATGCATGCAAAAGGTGCGGTCCTTGGCTCTAATACTTTTTCATTTGCCTGGAAGATGCATGCAGAATGTGAGATCAGAATTACTGATTTGCAGATACTGATTGATTTAAGCCTGTGATACAAAATGTATTGAAGCTTTTCGATCACTATGAGTAACTTGTGTCTTTTAAAGGTAGAGGTTAGTATTGACAGCCTACATAGTTGCTTTGTTACAGGTTTCCTATTAGTATATAAGGACGATTCAAAGAGTCTGGGAACTAAAAATGGACCTTCTGAGTGTGCTAAGGTTTGCATCCCAACTCCTTACAATATAGTTTACTTTCTGTATATATTTTGTGAAGCCTTTGTTGGTTCATCTTTTAGTGTTTCTGGATTACGTATGTGCAAATGGAAACCTCATTGCTTGAGAATGCCAATCAGAGTAATTGTGTTTTTGACAAATATATTGGATGTGACAGGCAATAAAAGCCAGTATAAGAATCTGCAAAGTTCTGTTTATTCTGTGCAATATTACATGTCACTTCTAATATAACACTCTGTTCTCTTCATCTGTTTGGAGGATTATGTTCTCAAATAAAATGTCTGGGGATATGTTCTGTCTAATGAATGTGTCTTTTTTACACCGGGATTTTACGCGAGAGATTTACGGCTTTCGGATTATTAGGTCTAGGGCACATGCAAGGTTTTAGGAAACTGCTAAGATAAATTAAACATTAACAATTAAAAATTAAATTAAACATAACACGCTTCATGTTATGTCAAAAACTCACTGGAATAATGTACTGTAGAGCCATCTGCTGGCCTGAAGAGGCAGCACAGCTCAGAACTAGCCCCTTAACAGGCAGTTCACATTCTGTGTATATACTGAATACCAAAAACTTAAGCTACGTACACACTTCCAATTTTTATCGGTGGTAAACGAACGACGAACGATCCTGCACGATATCTGCGAACGATCGTATGGCACCGATCCTGTACATACAGATCACGACACGATCGTTCAAAGATAAGGTACACACGATAGATGCGATTGTTTGAACGATACAGGAAGTGACGTGCACCACAGGAAGTGAGCGAACGTTCATTCACCGCGCATGCTCAGACCATGGACGATCACTGAACGACCGTACACACGATAGATGGTCAACGATCGTCGTCCGATCCGCCGGTCCGGTCGTTCATTTCCAACGACTATCCTCGTTCGTCGGCGTCGTTGTTTACTTTTTTTACGAACGATTTTTGGCCAATCGGTCGTTCGTCGTTCATTTCCAACGATAAAAATTGGAAGTGTGTACGCAGCTTTAATTATGACTGTATCATTTATTCATATTTTTAGTTGGAAAGTTTGGTCACATTTTGGGTTATTTTATTTCTGTTTTGTCATGTTTTTTTCTATAATTTTGTTATTTCTTTAAAGGCTAACCAGAAAACTGCATTATTATTCTGCTGATATAAAGTTTCTATTTACTGATCAAGGTAAAAATATTTAAAGAATAAGTATACTACACTATTCTGTTGGAAATGGTCAAAATATGTTTAGTGTTAACTTCTTTATCAAATATTTTGCAAAATCAAATGATCGGATACAATGTGTAAAAACTTTTGTATTTTGGATTGGTTTAGCAGTAGCTTTATCCATATGAAACTGAAGAATGGCTAATGTCCACTCCAAATTTATAGTTTTTTTTCTTTGTTGTGTGGGAATGGTATATAGACCTCCTCAAGCATGGTAAGGTAAACCTTAGCTGAGGTTTCACTGTGTCTCATAAAAACATTATAGTGATGTAGGCATGCATTATGTTCCTTCGTATAAACACTGATTCCATTTGTAGCCAATTTTTACTTGCGCTCCTCCTTGTAGTGTGGCATAAGAAACACACAAAGGCTCATGCATCCTCATTTTGGGGGTTTATTGTAACTCAATGTATTAGACGGTAAGAAAGCAGAGTGTCTTACAGTAGCCCTTCAAATCCATAGCAGTCCATCACAGTCACAAAAGTCGCTGACCTCTAGTCTACTTGCGTCATCCTTTGGGTCCACAATGAGAGAAGCACCTCTACATCGGAGTGAGTCTCTTCCTTAAAGTAACATTCCTGAATTTTGGCAGCAGCCCTTTTCTCCTGAAGCCTCTGCCCATGAAGCCTGATTATTTTACTGCCTAAACTAGGGGTGTCAAACTCTGCAATCCTCAGTAATGGCGGGCCAGCTGCAAATCATATTAAGCTGCTGTTTTATAGACTCAAATACAATGTCGCTACTACAGTTCCCGGCATCACTTACGTCTCTAGACCTATGCGTTGCCCCGCATTTTATAGACGTAAGTGATGCTGGGAATTGTAGTAGTGGCATCACTCATGTCTATTGAACAGCAGCCTATGCGTGAACCCCGCGGAGTTTATACTGACATAAACTCAATAATCGGGAATTATCAGGATTATTATCAGAAATTATCATAGAGCTATTGCTATATTAATTGTTTTACTGTGCCAGAGAATGTGAAACCAAATTAATGCAGCAATTCATTTGTTTTCACACTGCATTCTCTGGCAAAGTAAAACAAATAATGGGAAGAGCATGCAGTAATATGCAGTTTTTGATAGAAGAAAATTGTTAATAATGTTAGCCTGTGCAAAAAAGTTACCAATCTAAATGAAATTTAACTCTGAAGGCTACAAATAGAGAAAGAGACATAAGATTTTTTACTTAAATGAAATTTTTAAAAAATTCTTAGGCCTCTTTTTCTATTCTAGGCTTGTTCCAGATTGAATGTTAGGCAAAACCTCTGTTTCCATATTAAAATATTTTATATCTAATGAGAAGGAACAACTTCCTCAATTTTTCAATAAATTTCATGTTTGGCCTGCAACTTGGTCAAAGTTTTTAATTTCAGCCCTCTCTGTATTTGAGTTTAACACCCCTGGTCTAGAAGTTCCAATCCTCAGTGGCTCAAGTCTTTAGTCCTTGGCATAGCCAGGCCTAGGAGGCCTACAAGGCCATCTGCCATCTTGCTCTGCAGTTTGCCCAACAGACTACTGCAGCACAAACGTGTCTAAGGTTGTTTTTGCTCCCACTAGGATTGTGTAGTGTTTTTTTGTTTTTTTAAACTTTCTTTATTTAGGGTTTTAAAGAGGGGGGGGGGGGGGGGAGTTGAGGCATGTAAACAAAATTACAAATGTTTGCATAGACAGAAAGGGGAAATATAAAAGTGCAAAAAAACATACATGTACATAATATGCAAAATACATAGATAAATGCTTATGAGAAAAAGAAAACGATAACCTAATAACAATGTAGATCTGAAAAATGAGAAAACAAAGGACATAATCCAAATATGTTTAACAAACAAAGACTTGCCTGTCATAGCATAGAGATTGTGAAAGTGGAAAGGGACAGAGGAACTTATTTGACAAGATAAGTGACCTTAATAAAGCCGTTAGGAGGCGTAGGAATTTGGGAAATAATTAAGGCAAGGGGGAGCCTGGACAAAAACGGATGCAAAAATGAAGGGGATAACAGAGTGTGTTTGGTGCTAACAACCAAGAGACCTGGTATATAAGCAACTCCATGGAGTTGACAGATTGAGACCAGTAGAACCAGATGTAGTGCGTTTTTAAATAGACCGCCCAATGCTGCAAAACACACAAAATATTAAGACATTAAAAATTCAATTCACGGCATTCCCCTGGCAAGGTTCATCTGGGGTGCCATTAGGACTGAATGAAAATATCGTACGCAAACGCATGCAATGTACTTTGGCGTGTGTTGCGTTAACACATTTGCTTTATAATAATCATTGTGTTATCACAAAGTACAAGTGGGAAGAATTGTAACTTTCCAAAATGATGAAAAATGTATGTGTTTCCCCAGGCTGGTTTCATGCCCTCACGGGAAACCAGGGACAACACAATCGGAGGAATAAATTAGATCCATGCTGTCCAGAAATCCAAGCCCTTCTACTTTCTACTGATGCCAAGAAAGCTTTTCATGGGATAGCCTGGACATTTATTACAATATTCTGTGTTATATAGGTTTAGGACAGAACATGCTGACTTAGGTGGAATTGGTTTTTAGAGGACCTACTGCCATTGTAAGGGAGAATGAATTCAGCTCTGACCACTTTCACATTTTATTGGCACATCCCAGGCTTGCCCATTGTCCCTCATTGCCCATTGGATGCCCATTGATATTCATTCTAATGTTAGAGCCACTATTGAACTCAATAGGACGTAACCCAAATATTGGACTGGGAATGGGGCGCTCTCACCATAACCTGGTGGCGTTTGCAGATCTTCTCTTTGTATCTAACCCCATTACTTCACTGTCCAGTCTCCTAGCTAAGAGAGTAAGTGGCACTGTCTAATGTCAAAATCCACGACTCAAAATCGGGGGCCCTAAATACCTCCTTATCGCCATGCCTTCTGGGGCAGCTCTCCCTCTCCTACTCCAGACTCGGTAATTAAATATCTAGGAACCTATATTACTGGAGATTTATTGGCTGTTTATAGATTTACTTTTACCTCTCTGCTCATGAAACTACATGTGGATCTAGCCAGGTGCTCAACTGTACTTTTCCCTGGTTTGTTCAAATCAATATAATTAAAATGAATGTGCTCCCATGATTGTTTTTTTATTGCAAAGCCTCTCTGTGCATGTCCCATCCTCCTTCTTCAGGATAGTAAACTCCATTATCTTTAGCTTTATTTGGGGACCTAAGCGGCCCCGTCTTAACCACAGACTATTGTTTATACCCAAGGCAGAAGGGAGATCTGTGAATTCCAAATCTATATCTCTACCACGTGGTGGCTCATCTGAACAGAGTGGTTGACTGGTGCTATCATAGCGGATGCAAGCGATGGGTCCCTCTGGAGCAAACTGTTAATGCAGTCCTGCTTAATATGCTACCTTGGGTGCAAACTCTTAAAGGGATGGAGTTGAGGTACCCTCCCACGACTGCACCCAGGTGGAGGAACTGTACAAAGTACTTTAGTAAACATAATATTTCTGCAAGACCTTTTCTTTTCCATCTTGGTCACCCAACTTTTGCCCCAGGCCTGGAGGATCTGGACCTATGCAATTTGCTGTCCTCTGGTCTCTGTAGGGCAAGAAATTTTCTGATGCAAAGCCAATGAAGTATAGTTGAGGATAGTAGAGGGCACTGCAAGTGGCAGTCATTTTTTGAAGACACTGCCTTCAGAGAGCAAATTTACATGGCCACTGACACCCTTTGAAAGTCTCTGTGTAGAGGAGGAGATGGTGCGACATTCGTAAAATTCATAATTTTTTACTGTCCTTAATGCACTTCCAGGGATATTTCCTGCCATTCCTGGAAGCCTGGGAAAAGGACAATAAACACCATCTTGACTCTAGAACAGAAGACTATGATTATTAAACTGAGCCATGGAGCTTCCATTTGTTATAGAGCTCAGGAATGGGGTTATAAAATCCTGTCTAGCTGGTACTATGAGCCAATCTGCTTACATACATGACCCTTTAAGTCCTTTATAAGAGCCTCAGCTTGTAGAACAAAAGTGTGTGCAGTAGACTTTTATCAAGCTTTGCACATACAGCAATCATTATCGAATTGCACATGCTATGATTTATTTTAGTTATTGTAATTATTAAACATGTTTGATGGTTAAAGTGATGGAGTATGTACAAAAGGCTCCTCCATCCATCTTGGTTCATCTAGACACACATGCGGTGCGGAGACGTGCACTTTATTGCAACATGCATATTGTTCATTTACACAATGCAGTGCCATTTGAGCTTATTGGCATCCCGGCGCACCTTCTCATCACACCGGTGTTGCGGCAATGCAATGTGCAGCACTGCACTAAAGGTCATTGCTATTTCTTGTGCTGCACCCATTTTCATTTAATGAATTTGCGTCAAAGCACGGCTCCAGTGCTTTGGGAATTCACATGTTTAGCTGCTGCATGTGACCAGGATTCACATACGTTTTCAATATTTCTCCAACAGCAGTAAACTTAGCAAAGTGTGGATTACAAAAAAATCAGAAATCTGTAATGAAAGAGAGAGGATGCCACTGCTGAACTGTACTGTACTTCAATGCTAGGTGTTCATCTTTCTTGCTTCAATACAAAAATGCTAAAAAGGAATGTGGATTTTTTTTTCATCTGCATACTTCTTTTAGAATCGGCAACTTAAAATATTGAAGAAGTCATTGTTGGCTTCCATACTGCTGTACTTAGGTTTACATCCAGGGTTATATTGTTGTGATGCAGTAAATTTATTTCACCACATGGTGGTGCTGTAAGAAAGCTGCAGTATAGTAAGCATACAGGAAGCACAGTAATTATTAGTTATTCCATAATCAGCACAATAATGATGGATAATATACTTTTGTACGCAACAGGAAGAACCCATTCACATATCTGCTCTACCTCAGGTCATGTGCATGCCTACGTGTTTACGTCGTATGTTACTTTGGAGTTTAGGCCTATTAATTTGTTCAGGTGCCAACATGCTCCTCAGTGGTCCAAATATTGGACCTGCACTATTTTTGGGAGTGCTTTGCAAAGCACTGTGGTGCAGTGCCCTGAGATACCATGAAATGTGTGCATTTTTTTTTTAACTGTCTTGTAAAACGTTAAATAAAAAAAATCATTTTGCTAAACCTTTATTGTTTTTTGTTACCAAGACTGGCATTGCAGGCACCTAAATAGGCCATTTTATAAGTGTACTGTGACAGATAACTTCTGACAGTACTGCCAACAACCCCTGAAGCCGTGTGTAGGGAAGGATAGACATACCCTTCCCTCATCCCACAATGAATTGATTGTACAACCATACTTTGGCTTAGACTAATACCCACCATCTGAAGGTGCATGGTAGCATAGGTACATTGAACGTAGCAGAGACCCTCTAAAAGTAAAGTAGGAAAGGATATATTGGTAAAGTTACAGGTATGGCCTGGCATTTTGACACCTCACTGGACTGTTGTCCAGATCCACACGTTTTCTATTTTGCCTATTGACAACTCATGCATACAATAATGTAGCTCTCCCCTCTATAAAATACAATTTGTAAAATATAAAGAGATTGCCGTCCTCTAATCAGTTCTTTGAAATAGGAAATCGGGTTTCCACTTGCTTCTGACTTCTGAAGAGATCTTTATTCTTTTGCTAGATCAATCGGACTTTAAAGAAAGGAAAATCTGGTGCAAAAATGATCTAAAATGTATCTTCACTGGATTCAATCAATACAGTAATGTCACCAAATGCTTTTTATTGCCATCTCAAAATTAAATACATTTTAATCTTTTGCTCCCCTGGGCCTCTTTAGTCCGCCTAGGTGTAACGTTCAAAATTATTTTTTGTGAAGCTTTCCCAGGAGGTAATTCCTTTATCTCATATGTTTTCTTTTCTAGTTAGAGAAATGCACCATATACATCTAAGATGAAGTTTAGACCTAGGTCAGGGGTCTGCAACCTGCGGCTCAGGAGCCGCATGCTGCTCTTCAGCCTCCTTGTTGTGGCTCCCTTCGGCTGCCGCGGGGAGATCTCTGATGGGGGATCCCCTTCCTCCCAAGACACTGCGGAGGAGGGGGATTCCCTATCCGGTGTTCTAATGAAAAAAATCTAAAGTTGAATTTATATAAATTCACGCATCATACAAAATCCAGATTATAACCACAGGGGCTTTTTTGTTTTTAACAAAAATAAAATAAATTTCCAACTAAATAGCGCATCATGTCAGTATTCCATTATTATGATATACAGTGGTCTCTGTAAATGAAAAATCAATAACTATTACATTATTTCCTGTTAATAGTTTTAATGTTAACATTAGACGCATTGGTCCCTACAACTTCTATGTATTGAATAAATGCTGTTACGAGTTTTAACTCTACATTTTACTCAGTGACTACATAACCTCTTAAGATATGGAGGTCAGGAGGGGAGGATGAATTATCTATGCTGAGAGATAAGAGATCCAAGGATCCAATGTGTTATGAAAAACAAGTCAGGTTGTCGTATGATCCAGTTCAGTTTGTTTTTAGTGAACTCCAATGGTATATTTAAAGGCTTTCCAATAGCAAGCTATTGTTATTCAAGCTGCTAGGAGGATATATTTAATTAATCAGGCAATTAGTTTTGAGTCTCATCTATTTGTGAAAATAGGAATGTTTAGGGAACTGTTTAGGTAAGTTGATTTGGGTGACTGAATAGATGAGGTTGTAGAGTCGGATCCTTTTACATTTGGGCAACTTCGCCAGGCATGTAACATAGTACCCATTTGACCACATTTACTATAGCACAAAGGTGAAAGGTCTTTATTAGAACATTATAATTTGTTTCAGTGAGAGAAGTATTGCAAGATATAGCCAATGCCGAGCTTGCAATATTCTGCCATTCCTCAACCGACAGTGACTCTCCTCAATCTAAGTGATTACATATTTTTAGAATTTTAAATGATATATTTTATTGGCTACATTTTAGAGAAGCTATCCTTCAAAACACGCTAGGTTTCTCATTTAGTATTTTATAATACTGGCTCCAAGAACTAACTACTAGCACAGAACAACAACAATCCTCCATAAAATGCAGTTGTCTTCTCCCTGACACATTTGACTCTTGTGAGAGTATCAAGAATCAAATCTTTTGATGTAATGTTCTTGATGTTCTTGATGATCTTGATGTATAAACAATGTTTTTGAATGCCTGCTGGCAGTAGTTACATTCCACCAAACGTTAAATAAAATACAAAGCAACGTTAAATAACTTGAAATAAACTACAAAGCTAATCCAGCTGAATGTCACCACTACTAGGTAAACCAAAAAGTTTTTTTTATCAGGACTGAGAAACACTCTTTGACAACAGTGTGTCTTCAAAATTGTAATCAGAATGTATCCCTAAAATTGTAATTGAAGGCAATTTGCAATTGTGCAAAGCATTTAGAATTCCTTAAACACTATAAACAGCAGTTTTTAATTTAACATATATTTGTCACCTTAATAAATAAATCACGAGATTCCAAGAAGCAGAAAACTTGTATTACACAGAGCTATTTCATCTAATTGCCATAAACGCCTTTTATTTCTTAATCCAGTCAAAGCATGAGTATGTTTTACCAT
This sequence comes from Pyxicephalus adspersus, assembly GCF_032062135.1. Classification (NCBI taxonomy): domain Eukaryota; kingdom Metazoa; phylum Chordata; class Amphibia; order Anura; family Pyxicephalidae; genus Pyxicephalus; species Pyxicephalus adspersus. The sequence goes on along the minus strand of NC_092863.1, from coordinate 13,210,650 downwards.
GGTAAAATTAAAAAAAGGAAACCTGCCCTTCTCTGTATAAAGATACATACAAAAAATAACAATGTCTGTACCTTTAAACATACTCAAACTAATAAACTTTTGACACAAAGTCAAAATAATTCCAGTAATTCCTCCACACTCAGTATCCAACCTGGCTTCAGTTGGTCAGTCAGTAACAAAGCAGACCTATACTCAAATGTTCACCTTTAGCTATATGAACAGCTTTGTTAGGAGAGAAAAATAAAATGTAATGGAAGGGCTTTAAATATTAACCATTCTTAAGAATAATTTTGATCCGTGTTCTCTTTAGTGCTGGTCAATTGTAAAGGCCTAGTTTAAACATTTTTAGGCAGGGTCTTGTTAGAGGATGCTAGGGGGTCCCTCAAGCTGACTGACCTCCCATTTTCAGTCCCTGCATAGTTGTAAGCCAATGCCACTTGCAAAGGCCAGCCACATGTACCCAAGGATCTTGTAAGCGACCTTTAAGGGGGGCATTTTCCCAACTGTCCACCAATGTAATCGGCTTTACACCCACTAAGAAACTATAAACTGTGTTTTGCAAACTAATTCTTCTTTTCCTGAGAAGTCACTTGATTTACAGTTTAGGTCATCAAACAAGTATCTAAAATGGTCAAAGAAATGAAAATCCACAGCTGGCGCTAATAAAATGAAGAGTAACAATTGCTACATTGTATTCATAATATATCATATATTGGAAGTCTCATTAAACTGTCTAGATCTATATCCATCATCTTAGATCAGAGATGCATCTGGTTAAGTCAGAAGTCAAGACCTCCATTGATTTTCTTGGTCATTGGTTTGATAATAAAATTATTGGGCCGGATTTATTAAAGTTCTCAAAGCCTGGAGAAGATACACTTTCATCAGTGAACCTGGGAGATCCAGCAAACCTGGAATAGAATCATTAAGTCTTTTTGCTATTTTTTAGCAATTGTTTTCAATCCTGGTCCAGATCCATTCCAGGTTTGCTGGATCACCAAGCTTCGCTTATGAAAGTATATCTTCTCCAGCCTTTGAGAGCTTTAATAAACTGAGACCATTGGGTCAGTGACACAGCCAAGCAGATAGAATTCCAACTAACAAAAAGCATGGCAATGGCAGGCTCGCTGCACCGTTTTAGCGCCATCCTTTCTGCACATCCTTTGTATCCCCGTTCTCTGCCTGATTATTACTTACCTGCTATGGTGTCATTCGCTTGTATTTTTACAAAGGTGTTGTCTATCATTAAACTTTTGCACTAAGATTATGCAACAGTGTTTGATATTATGTGGTTTATTTCTATTAATCTTCTACATGGTTTTCCCCCTTTGCTAAAGATTAACTAGAGGGAAAACTATGTTTATATTCCAAATTAAGCAATGATAAAACCTAAATCTGACACACACAAAACAAAACTTGTTTACCTCCTCAGTCTTGTTATCTGTTCTCCAGTATGTTGCTTGGTCTGCTTTTATAATCCTAAATAGTGTATTATAGAGAGTTCAACAATTAGCAATATCTTGTGTGCTAAGTGAAACAGAGGTAAGGGACAGATTCACAACAGGACATAAAAACGAGCCAATTCAAAATATTAGATTTGTTACCAATCTGTATAAAAAGTACATGTAGTGAGCAGATTTTCATTTGTATTTTTATGTCAGTTAAATTTGTTAATTGTTTTCATCATGTGATTTTTTTTTTTAAATATATTTTTTACAGTATTAATGTTAGCATGAAATGTTTGCCACCTAGGCCATTGGTATCTTAGGATTTTCTCTGGTGACAGATCTGTTCTTACATATGTTTGTAATACAGGAATATAATATAGTTCAATACCTATGGAATTACAAATTACTTTAAACAGCTATGTTTACAGAGCGTTGGTTGCTGACTTTGGGTCTAGTTCAGAATGTGAATGTTTTATGGCATTTCATGGCTTTTGGGCGGTACCTAGGTCCCAGGTTCAAATTTCAGCCAGGACAGTATCTGCATGGAGTTTGCATGTTCTCCCCATGTTTGTGTGGGTAATTCAAATGTTCCCCGGTTACCTCCCAAATTCCAAAAACATGTGGTTGGGTTAATTGGCTTCCCCTTCCTCTTGGCTTCCACTTTGTGAAGTGCTGTGTAATATGTTGGCACTATATAAATACAAAACAATAGCAATGGCTCCGGCAAAATTCCAGGACAATGTAAATTCTAATATTCTTAATGATGTTGGTTTACGGTTGGTACTTGCTGGCTTTTCAAAAATATGGTTGCACTATAGATTTGACCACCTTTGGGGTCAGTTGAAAATACCTGTTGGCACCAATGAATTCACTACAAAGCTGTTGTCAACACCAGTCAGTGAATGAAAAAAAGCACGAGTCCGTTACTGTGAAAATCACCAGTCAGCGCTAGCTGTGTGAATGAGCCTTTACTGAGTCACGATTGCAGCTTTGGCTAATGTCACACTTATGATCCTGTCATTGGTGTCAACTCCCCTGATGAGCAAGGCATAGATTCTTCACTGATGGATATGTTACTGATTGTACCTTGCCAGTCACAGAGCAACGCCTCACTCATTGAGCAAGCAATTACATGACCTGCGCAAAAGGATTAGAATTTTATTGTCCTGTCCTGCATCCTGTCTATTGATTTTACTGCATTGTCTCCATTGACAAGACCAAATAGTGACACCTTCCTTCTGCAAATAATGGCTTATGGAGTAGTGAAATGTTGAGTGGGATGGAGCTGGGAACATGCATTTATCTGTTATTCTGTTTTAAAGAACGAGATACTAAAACATCCACAATCTCTACTGGTTAGTGGTGCAGTTATATTTATACCCCCCAAACAGATTTATCCTGAGTACAATTTTGCTTCCTAGCCTGGTTTTAGCACTGCTGTAATTTGAAGCAAGGACCGTGCATTATCTTTTTACCTCTCATTTGTCTCAGCTAAGGCATTTGACAAAGCCGGTACTTTTGCAAAACAAGACAAACCACTTTTAGGCTAAGCATATAGCAAAGCCTGTTGTTTTGGCATAACATGACAAACCACTTCTCCATAAATTTAGCAGAATAAGGTTTTTTTTTTTTTTGTTTGTTTGTTTTTTTTTTTTATAAAGCATATATAGCAGACCATGTGTTGCACAGTCCCATGAAAAAATCTTCTATTGGATCCAATGAACCTGATTTATAAAAGCTCTCCAAGGCTGAAGAGAATACACTTTCAGAAGTGAAGCTGGGTGATCCCGAAAACATGGAATTGATTTTAAAAAAATAATTAGCTTTTTACTAGCAACCCTTTTGAATCCTGGACTAGATCCATTCCAGGTTTGCTGGATCACCAGCTTCACTGATGAAAGTGTATTCTCTGCAGCCTTGGAGAGCTTTTATAAATCAGGGCCTTTGTGTTATATTCATTTTTTTTATTATTATAATTTACTTTGTAATCTGTGCTTGATATTCTGTGTATCTGTCATACTGTGGATGTAGGGTAAGGGAACAGTAATAAGTTAAATGTGTATTTTTATTTTTTTAAGTAAAAGAAACCTGAGGCGGTGGGAATGTGTATAGTACCCATTTTGACCTTCTTGTCGAATAACAACGAAGATATTTAGACTTTTTTTTAAGAAAAAGAGCCAGACAACTGGATTTTTTCAAGAGATTGGGCGATGCCATGTTCACTCAGCACAGGTTTCTTTAAACTTTTTGTCCTGTTAGATGGGCATTGCTGACTACAAAATACTGACAATACTGAGCCCATAAGCTAGTTATCTACACTACCACTAACATTTTCAGAAAAACTATAAATGAGGCTTGGCGTTAAAAAATTGAGACCTTTTTACCATGAATCATTGTTGATCAATGCATTTGCCCATGCCCATCATACATTGGTAACCTGTAATAGTAATAAAACTTGACAAAAATATTATACAGACTTCTTTGCAGTCTCTGGGCCACAACATTTAATTAGAGGATATTGTTTTCCTTGACTATGGGCTTTTGAAAGAAATCACAAATTCGACTTTTAAACGATTTAGCAAAATATTTACACTAATATAAAAACAGTCTTGTGTGAGCTTTGCTTTTTCATATTTACCTCCTACTATCCTTCAGAATAGCCAATTATGTAAAATCATTGTTTTTTCCTTACATGTGTTTGCCTCTTCTCTGCATGAAGTTATAATAAGGACATTTGCAAGTGGAATTTATTGAAAAATAAAAGCTTTACCTGTAATAATAAACACTGTAAATTTTTGCCCTTCTTGTCACTCTCTCTACTGAAGTCCACTAACAATAATTTCTGGGAGGGTCAGTCTGTGTTGTGGAGGCTGGCAGGAAAAACAGTAATTTGGGGGACCAAGTGGAGCTATACTACTAGTTTTCCCAGTGAAATTTGGGGGATGATTTCTCATGAATGGAGCGGTGCTCCAGGTTGAGTGATGTGGCCAGCAGGAGCGGTAGGCATTTGCAATCAAGTTTTACAGGTCCAACTTTCCCGGGGCAAATTTAGTATAGCAATCTCTTGAGTTCACAATCCAGCGATGCTTTGCATGGCAGATGACTTCAGTGAAAAAGTAAATTAAAGTCAACAGACTAATATTATTTTGGTTTTTTTCAATAATTTTTATTGAATTTTCAGAAAATATTAAGTGCAAAGTTATAACATTGTGTATAGAACAAAACTTGGAACAAATTAGAACAGTAATAAACCAGCAGATATACATAAATGACAACAGAAAAGATTATAAAAACAAAACAAAAAATAAGGGATAAAAATAAAAGTACAACAATTACAGGAAAAAAGACTGGTTCTCTTCTGTGTATTATTACTGAACAAAAGAGTTCTAGGTACAAAAGTAACGGCCCAAACCAACCACCTTGTCAACTGAACTTTACCATGTAGAAAACAGGGACATATTTAAGGTGGTCATCGAATATAGAATCCAGGGCTCCCAGGTAAGTGCAAAGTTATCATGGGTATCAGTCACAATACTGGACAAATTCTCATTGAGACACATACTGTCCACTCGCAGCTTAACCTTATAAAATGGCAAAAGTTGCTTCTTCCTGTTACTAACTACAGTCTGTTTAGCTGCAATCAAGAACACAATTGAGTAGTAGATAGACTGTCTGGTCCAAAATGCAACAAAGCCAAGCAAGGGTCCCTAGATACAGGCTAATTTTGTTTTATAGTTCTAATGTGAATGTAAGTAATACATATTTTCAGAGTAGAACAAAAGCTTTATATATTTGTGGATGCTTTTGCGCCCAATTAACATCAGGTAAATCAATAGTCATGTGACTTTGTTGTAAGGGCCCTGGTGGTATATCTGTGCAAATCTATTGTTCATTTTTCCTGCATTGTATGCAATGTTTGCATTATTGATGGCAGATAATTGTACAATGACGTAGGACACCTGTACTTATGTAGTATGTTAGATTGCTCATGAACGTTCACCTTTGGCAACAAATATGTACCGACATCTGTATGGACTGTTACGCACTGGTTAGTTTTTGTTTGTGGTGCTGTTATGATACCTTGAACTGAAACTTTGTATCCTGTTCTCCCTCCTATGTGTTTGCTCAGGCAGCTTGCTTTAGTAAGGAAATTTTCCTGCTATGGTGTCTCCTCAATGCTCTAGTAAGATGTTACCTGGAGGGCGGTGTGCGCTGTTTGCACACATTCCAGGATACTGGTAATGAGGACATTCTTAGTTTTCATTCTGATTTCTGGTTTTCTTTGTCAGCCAACAACAGAAGAAATATAATAACGTTATGATTGTTTGATGTTTGATGTCACTGTACTGAAAGCATGCTTTCTAGTAACAGAATACATCATTTCATTCATTAGGACCACAGGCTGGCAGTATTTTCTTTCAGTAAAATAATTGTTTTTGTGAAAAACCTACAACTAGCACCCCTTACTGATATAATTATAATGCTGTGTTAACTAGAAGATTGTATTAAAAAAATAACAATGTAGTGAGAGCTTTAATCCTCTACCCTGCACTAAAACAATGAAACCATACCTTTGGTATTGCAGGTTCAATGTTTTAAACCCCCTTTTATTTTATTTTTTTCAAAAGATGAGTAAAAATGAGTTTACATGTAATAAGGGTGATTTATTACTGGAATATAAGTTTAGTGTAATATTACCTTGCAAGGAATACTTTTCCTAGTGAAGGAAATTATGCTTTTTACATTTCACACACGATTAGCCATTCTTTGCCAAGTCAGTGCTCACCACATTATTTTGCAAAATGCTAATTTAGTTTGCAATGTAAACAGGCCCAGCTTCTCCTTACTTCCTTCCAGACAACAGGAAGAGGGAGTTTCTTCCCTAATTCTGTTCCTGTAGATTTCCAGAGAATTTATGTACAAATGATATTGTTCTCTGCAACAAAGACACAGACAGAGCTAAATCCTAAAAAATTATCCAACTAGAGATAAGCTACCACCTTCCATAATATCACTCCCTAATCCTTTTTTTAAAATTTGTAATGGACATTGACTTTTGTCATGAAAATGTTAACAGCTGCAGATAACTAGGAGTGCACACTTGTGCCCTTTCCTAGTTCCCAGATCCCACTGTCAATCTAAGGATATGTACATGTCAGATGATTCTTACCTGATACGAACGGTCGTGTTTGTTTTGGGTGAGAATCTGACGTGTACGGAGGTCATCCAACCTTCTTCATGGATCCTTCAGGATAGATCTGGGGACAACCAATATATAAGGAGACCACAGCGGGTTGCTGCTTGCTCTTTGTTCCCCATCCCTCTATCTTCTCTACTGAACAGAATGACACTGGGTGTACTGCTCTTGTGGGTTCATCTGTCACTCTTGGTTGCTGAAAATGATCATGAATGAAAATTACACATGTGTACGCAGCCTAACAAATTAGCTTTAGAGTTAAACTGTGTGCCACGTTTTTTGTGTCACTCAAGAAGAACATTTGTGATTGTTTCAGGAGAAAATCTATATCTGTACAGCTGTCTCATTGTGTTGTAGTGATCCATTGTACTGGATTACTAAATGACCAACAAGAACATTTGAGGAGAGCATATTGGTAATAATTTGTATTGTCCTAATTCCTGGATTCGATTTCCCTCCGTCTTTTATGTACTATATAGCTCTGACAAACATGTAGGCCTCTGTGAACCACATCATTGCTCTGAATTACCGTTGAGATGTTGTGTTGAGGGTAAATGACTGCTTTGCAACAAAAATAAGCTGCTGGATTTCAAAAAACTATTTGTGGACAACAATTCAGCGTGCAGCTCCTTGTCTTCATTTACAAATATTCAGCAGACCGGTTTATCTACTCTGGGCCTCATTTCATTTTGCCTGAAGCCTAATCAAAATCTCTCAATGACTGAGGGTGTCAATGGGTGAGATGTGTCTTGTGTATAACCTGAAACTACATATTTCTGCATAGGTAGATAATATTCTTGCTCCAATGCCAAAATGTTACAATAATGTTGATACTTATTATAGTAACTTGCTGGAGAAGCTGCACACACTTGGCTAGTTCCATGAAGCAGCCTTGGGGAACTGCAATCTTTACAGATCCAAATTTACCTAATTGATCATAACGTGCTTATTTTGAATATTAAATGCTGATCTCTAAAATATTAACTTCAAAAGCTTATATATTATGTAGTGAGAATTTAATATGGCATTCCAGTAAATGTAGGACAAACTTTTTTTTCTAGTTTTGGGTAGAGCTTAGAAACACTTTAGCATCTGTTAGGTTTTTATTGCAGTCTGTGCATGGTGGATTTCATTAATTTCCTGTTCTTGTGACACGGCAAGAAGCAAACGAAATCCCACTTCTACTGTCACAGGAACAGATGTCCCTATTGGGAAATTTCCCTTCACCCGCTGTTTTTAGTGACAGCTACAGAAGACTATAGAAAATTAAGTTTGGAAGGACAAATTATTAAGGTGGTAAAGCTTCGTTCATATGTCAGATTATTACTGGCTGAGAGAAATCTTTGTAGCAGAAATCTGACTTGTACAGCAGTCCCCTAAAGTCATTCATCCAGCCACTGTGGGTGAATAAACAACCGATTGGGAATGACTGCTGTGCATTCCTATGAAGGAGAGTACAGTAGAGTGCCTCTAACTCATCCTCCCCCTCCCCTCAGAAGAGAATGGAGCTGTGTGTACAGCGCTCATTCCTTCATCTCACACTGGAAATAATCAAGATTGTTTCCAGCAATAATTATCTAATGTCCATCTTAACTCTTCCTAGAGGGGAAACCAGAGAGTAAAACTAATCTAAATTAAATCTAACTAATCTAGTAAATCTAACAAAGGGCTACACGATGCATGAACGGTGCTGTACATACAGCACCGTTCTGCTCTATGGAGAAGGAAGGGGGAAAGCGACGGAGCGGCACCCTGCTGCGCGCTCTCCCCCTTCCCCTTCATTAAGATCGGTGGTCGTTCATCGTCCGTGGATCCGGCAGGTCGGTCGTTCGGACAATGGACGACGCCCACTGTACACACGCCAGATTTTCGCCCGATATCTGGCCGATGCTGATTATCGGGCGATAAAGATCTGACGTGTGTACGCAGCTTAACTCTTCCCCAGTAGCAATCTATATAATAAATGTTCCTCTGCCTCCAATAATAGAATGTGGGTCATACATACAGTAATAATAAGTTTGAAAGTTTGAAACAATACATTGAAAACCGTTATGTAATATGACAAAAATGTGCTTGAATTTAAATAGATGGCTGGGTTTTTATTTTTAATATTAATAACGTTGATAACCTGGTTAGAAACTGATCCTTGCACTGGGTTCGCCTCATCGTTGATGATTAAAAAAAACTTTTTTCATTATTCTTGTGGGAGCTTATCTACACTCGCAGTATTACCAGTCCAAGAGCCAGCTTTACTAAGAGAAGGAAGCCTACTGGAGTGAGGAATAAAATTCCTTTTTGTTCTGCTAGACAAAATGAACATTTAGCCCTTAGCAGTGCACGAGAAATGGGGAACATTTCCAAAATTGCCTTCTCTAGCTCATAGTTTAGTTTTAAAAATAATTGTTTAATGAAACAATAATTCCATTCTGTTTTTGAGACCATTCAGGAGGTAGCTTGCATGCATTATTCAATACCATAATAGCGATGCACAAAAAAGAATGCACTCCTCTATGTACACAGATTTTCACATGTTATATCACTATTCTGTTCCTATTACATTTCTCTGTGACATTGCAAGGACGTGTCCACCCCTCCTCCTATTATATCACCTCCTTTAATAATATCTTTTTGCAGTTATAATCTCCTAGAGTATATCTAAATATTTATGTAAGCCACTTTTACATAAACCAGTTTGTGGAAATGATATAACTCATTGAATACAGTTCTTTGTGTCAGACTGCAAGGCGCTGCAACCACTGCTGGGGTTGCCTGGTTGGACTGGTAACACAGAGGAGTCCTGAAACACAAGCTGCCATGTAGTAAGGAATATTTATTACCTGGCACCACCTATACTCCCTACAGTATCAGGGTCATAGGTTCTCAGGAGTTAGGTGGTTTCCTTATTTATTAAAATATATCTCACAGAAAGTAAGCACTCCAAATATACTGGTGATTGAGTATAACTAAAAACCATTACCACATTGTTAAGTTTTAGGGCACTGTGCTACAAACATATTTGTTTTGGCTAAAGAGGGAAGGGATAGAGCCTCTGTCTGTACTTTATTACTCTCTGTGTTCCTGACTGCTGTACGTGCATTGTTCTATTATTACTGCATACACTTGTGAACAGGGAATTTTATGTGATATTTAGGTGACATGTTTCTAAAATCTATTTGGGCCACCAAATTCAAGGAATCTGTGCATGTAACCTTGTAATGTTTCAGTAACATAGTGCTTATATTTATGAGGGGGGATTGTCAGGGATTATACCTTGGGGACTCCAGCAGGGTCAGAGTTCTATGCCTTTGGGCCCCGGCCATTATCTGTGTATTAGGGAAGAAAAACCCCAATCATTATTATATAGCTAGTCGCCCGGCATTGTGATGTGGCTGGCGGGATGGGTGGGATAACTGGACCACTTGGAGACTAACCAGAAGAAGGGCTACCGGACTGGTCATTGTAACCTAAACCAGCAGCAACACCTGGGACCCCTGAGTTAGGACATGGGATTGTTGTATCTTATCTCCTTTAGGGGGGAAGGAGATTAAAAAAAAAACAAAAAATAAGGATTAAAGCCCTAAACAGCTGGGGTGAAGGGGAGATTTTAAAGCAGAACTAAAATTGTGAGCAGACAGGTCCTTTGTTGCAGAAGGGAGAGGCTATAAAGTAAACATTTTTATATAAATATTTTTATTTTTACTTATTTTATATTACTTTTTACTTATTTATATTACTTACTTGATCCTTTGCTGGTTCTGCCATTTTTATTTGGTCTTATGGGTTCATGATCTTCCGCCATCTTTATTGTGTAGCCCAGAATGATGTAACTCCTACATGCACACATTGGCATCATTCATTCTTAGCAGCCAGGATTGTACATTGAGCTGTGTATGTGCAACTGTATGTACAATATAGAAAAGATGGCGTACAGGTAGGTGAGGGACAATGCATGTACCTAACCTTGCCTATTGGTAAATAAAAAAAAAAAAAAACAATTACCTTTAATCCCGCAGGGCAGTCCGATCCATCTGGGGTGTCCTGCATCGGGTTCCAGGTCATCCCAGAGCCTGTGCTCCGGGCGCCGCTATCTTCTCCTATTCTTCCAGATTCTTCATTCTACATCACCCGCCTCGGCTCGAGATCGGGTGATGTAGGATGAAACAAATTTTGCATTTTTCGCTTTGCGTGAAAAGGCTCCTTCAGAAGGAGCCCCCAAGAGCCTCCTGGGAAGCATTTATTCTTGATCGCCCAGGTCAGGGGTGTCAATCTCAAATACACAGAGGGACGAAATTTAAAACGTAGACCAAGTCGGGGGCCAAACTTGACATTTATTGAAAGAATACCCAACAAAAACAAACCCCTCTACACACACTTTAGGGTTGAAAAGACTAATTTCTGTCTATCTTTGCAGGCTGTGTGTTGTTCATTCTCTTACATCACAAGTTTGTCTGACACTAAATATTACACTTTGCAGTCTCTAATGGATTAAAACAAACACTATGCCCCTGGTAGTCAGGCACCATGTGATCATTGCCTAGGCTTTCTGTCACATGGTGGATGTACAGGAATAATGTCCATGTATTGAAAATGATTATGTGAGGTGGTAACGCGGGCGGGCAGGCCAGATGTTCATTTTCGGAATTCTTTGGGGGGCCAAAAAAAGGACCTTGAGGGCCAGGGTTTGACACCCCTGGCCTAGGTGATAGAAAATTAGGGGGTGTTGCACTTTAAAAAAAGAAATATAATTTTTACCTTACATAAAAGGGTTATCTTACTCTTACATAAGAGTTTAGGTACGCTTTAGGTTTACTTCTGATTTTAGTAATGTAAATGGCTGGAGTTAGGCTTTGCAATGCAGAAGCTTCAGGCACAGCTTCTCTGAGCACTGCTACAAATGTTTCCTCATGTACCTGTATTTATACTTTGTAGCAGGATCAATAGGTTGCTGGCTCATAGCTGTCTCAGGGTGTGGAGCTCACACATTGGCAGCCATACACCCATAAACACACAGCACTCAGGCTATCTCTTGTCACCATGGCAACTGTGGGACAGGCTGGAAACCACGCCCACTATCTACAACCCGGAAGTGGGACAGCCCTGCCTTGCACTCTCCCAGTGTGACATGGACAGGGAGGGACTGAGAATCTCAGCGATAGGAGAGGCAAAGGGACTGTTACAAAAGACAGATGGACCCAGGGGGACTGACAGAGACAGGGGCTGATTGGGAATAACAAGGGACTGACACTGAAAACTGAAGCAAGACAGCAGTGAGCAAAGGGATACATGCACTGACAGGTGCTGGGAGATCACACACTGAGAAAAGATCTATCTGCAGGTAAAATTCTGCTCTTCTATGTGCAGATCTATTACTAGATATTTACATTCATCTCACACATCATACAAAAGGTCATCAGATCCATTACTGGATCTTTTAACCCGAAATCTCATAACATTATTTAGTAATATTTTTCCAGTCTGTGTTTTATGCCTTTTTATTGCAGCAATACCTAATATGATTTCAGACTGCCAGCTTTTATCCTGGGTAGTTCTAATGCTGTATGGAGTTTGTAAAATAACAACTCACCATGACTATAAACAACCCGACAGATTCTCCTTTCTTAGCAGTTTATAATTGTTTATTTATTTGTGCTATTATTAAATACATTCCCTAGGGTGTACATCACATGCTTACTTCACTATTGGGTTTTGTGTTACTTTTTATTTGTTTTTTATTATTATTATTATTATTATTATTATTATAATGTGTACAGTTTTTCAGTATTGTCTTCATGCTTTGGGCCATTTCCTTATCTTGAAGCATGTGTCTGTGGAGTGAATATAGAACATGATGCTCTGCTTTTCTTATTCCCTGAAACTGCCACAGACGTTGGGTCCTAACGCCAGTCTGTCCTTTTTTTTATTTATATTTGGTCATGCTGCAGCCATATACTTATAGATTGAGTTCAAATACCAGTAATAATAAATTATATAAATGTATACTGCTTGGATCTGGGTATCTACATTCTAGGACTGATGAACACAAATCTCTCAAGTCACCTCTATACTGTGCCTTTTAGTATATGGGTGGTGAGGACATACAGATACAGATTTAGCAGCATGACTGGGTAACTTTATATGTGTCCAGAAATCTGTCACTTCCTTTGTTTTGAACTTCCAGCACTGTATGGACCATCTCTCAACTGCTGGGTAGATCAACTTTTGCCAAAAATCCTAATATGTAAAAACCCAAATAACTTTTGAAGCTCATGTATTAGACAACATGCTTTGTCATATGGGCATCATCACCTGCTTAAAGGAAGCTGACATCTATTTCAGTCAGAGTTAGCCTTTAAACCCGCAGTTTCCAGCACCATGTGTAAGTGAAGCACATTTGAGGAACGTTAGGTCGAACTGCCCCATTGCACAAATGGCACCGGTACTCACAGCTTCATAACAAATCTTGTGACAAACTATATCACATGATAGTGCAAGCTATTCAGTAACACTCCCTTTGTTTAAAATCCAATTATTACTTGTAGCACACACATTTTAGCTGCATCCTGTAGTTGTTAATATAATTATATAAAACTTTCATAACAAGTCAGGTGGCACAATTCCCAGCACAAAGCCCAATACAAGGCCAAATGATGGTGTCAGCGGTAGGGCTTTAGTTCCCCTTTTTCCACTCAGAACCATTCTTTCTCCACCTTTATAAAAAAAAAAAAAAAAAAAAAAAAACCCAGTTTGCTTTAACTTTGGTGTGATTTCCAGCACAATGCATACTTCAGGTTGCTAGTGAGGTTGTACTTATCGCTTCCTTGTGCCAGTGGACCATTGTAGATACTACTACACAGTAGTATCTACCCACAAGTACTCCATTGAGAAGGAATGGGTTAGCGGTGAATAGTTTACCACTCACTGCTGCTTGCTGCAAATGCTGGCTCTAGGAAGCAGTGCAAGCGACCGAGCATCTAGCAAGGTGCCAGCTGCTTAACTCTTGTATGACAAGCTAAACCATTCTTTCTTCACCTTTTAATATGGGGGAACCCTTGAAATTCTTTTCAGGTCTTTGGAGATCCCCTGTTAGAATTACTATATCTACTATTCACCTTCCCTAAATCCTCCTTCATTTGTGTCTCACGCGTTCCTCTACCTGGACACTGCAGCTCACTTTTGGAGAAGTTCAGCAGTAGAAGCAATGCCATCAATCCAACAGTGGGCAGGGTTAGATGTGACCAAGGGATGACTGACCATCTACAGGCTTAGCAATCCGCAGTGACAATTTAGAGCTATAACCCCTGCATCAATTTTCACCCCACTGTAGTGAAAGCAGATAGATCCTTCATGGCAGTTTGAGATCTGTACTGAATGCAGAATAATTGTCACACCACCAGGAATCTGCATTAGGTGGTCTTTGTGACAAAGATTAACAGGTATTTGCGGGACTTTGCAGGGGGATCAGGATAAAACTATTAGGCCAGATGCATTTATAATTAAATGCTGCAACTCATTTTTTTGGGTGGCCATAGTTCTAAGTTAGAAGTGAGAGAGAGGCACTTTATTATTACTTCCAAAAACTCCACTCCAGGAACTGTTGATTTTGCCATTGGTTCCAGAAAAGAACAGTAGCACAGCTTAATGGAATTACAATTGATGTGTCACATTTACATTTAGAGGTCTGGCCTGGTGCCTGTTCACCATTTCTGGCTGCCCTGGGGTGCTGCCACCTTCCATCGGCTTTGCTTGGTATTAAGCAGCAATGCAATATCGGGGAGATGTAATTAGTTTATCCCACATATGCGATTGGTGCTCTCAGCTGACACATTGTCCCCTGGCTCTGTTCTACCTGCGTCATCTCTCTGCACTTTCCCATTTAACCTTCTCACTGACGGAGACCGTGTGTTCAGCAGCGTGCTAATGGGATCATCGCTGATCTACATCACACACTTGTCTTTGATGTGTGCTTTTTGGAAAAGCAAAATCTCCTTGCTTGTTTAACTTGCTGTGTGTATGGCAGTTTCCGGAAATATGGAGGCCCCTGTTGTTTGATGGGTAAATATTTACTCAAATTTACTTCTACAGAGCATGGAAGACTTAAAGGCTATTTAAATCTAAAACAAAATCTGTAGTCCTACTGAAATTCTCTGGTTTATGTAAGGTGAAAAAAATTATTTTCTCTCACTGAATAAGTTTTTTTCTGTATTAGCACTGGCTGAACACGATGCATTTCTATTGTTTGTCAGCCTAAGATAAGTAGGAGGGACACTTGTTAGCAGAAAGTGTAGAGGCAAAGTACAAGCCACTGCTATGCCCCAAGAATGAATACACACAGAATGAAGGTTCAAATATAAAATGCTTTTTAAATAAGAAATGTAAAATGTTGGTGTACAGAGATCTGATTTATAGATTATTTAGTGCAGAGCTGGGTGCATTAGTGATAAGTCCATTGTCTTAATATTGTTTCATTGTTTCAATAGGGAAGGCCTCGCTTCTTTCTTCACAATGGAGGATTCTCTTTCACGTCAGAACACTGGCTTGATGCCTTACCTGGTGGCTACATCTCAGATCCTGGGGGTGGCCGTATTGGCCATTACAGGGACATGGTTGTCTCAGTACAGAGGTGGCTTTTCCTGGGACGGACCAGAACAGTTCAACGTCCACCCACTGTGCATGGTGCTGGGAATGGTGTTCCTATGCGGTGATGGTAAGTACACACAATCATGTTGAAAAATGTGAAGAAATGTAAATCTGATTATGAGAAATGCAGAGCAATAGCATTAGATTTTAAAGTTTACCCAACTGCTGTGACCTTTATAAAGTTTATTTCCTGGTGACCCCAGTGGCGATATATCCCAGTAGGTCACCATGTGACTCACTTTGCTAGCAGCCAAGCAAAACAAACCGCAGTTTTGGGTGGATTTTGCTTTTAACACACCTTATTGTAGAACTTGCTTAGTTTCTAAATAAAAAGCTGGCATTGACAACTTCTGATGTTTTTGCAGGCCAAAGCTCATTCTCTATTTGTAATAAAACGTAAAAGGTTTTGTAGTGGTTGTCTGAGTGTCCTGTTCTGCAGACAATATAAGATAAAATTCAATCAAACCTCTCTGTTAGAATGACAGGAAAGCCATTTTTCCTGATTACTTGACTTGATCCAGAGACCTGAAACATGATTGCTCTCTGTAAAATTAGAATGATGCAGTAATGGCGTGCAAGTGTGTCATTGCATGAATTCTGCTAATTAGCTGCTGACAAAGAGCCTTACGTACTGCACATGAAAACCTTTAGACCCATTTAGATGTATTCATAGAGTGCTAATCACATTTTAAAGAGAACTTGTCAATATAGAAATATGAGAATTGCCATTTGCTAATGTTTTTTTAGGTTTAGGTTGGAAGGCAGTAATTTTTCCCCTTGCTTCTCTGCCTAATGAATCACAAATGTTACACAACTGTTCATCCATGTTTGCAGTTCACACGCCCTTTGTAATTAAAATGAATAGGTTATAAGTGATCCAGAACTTAATTCTCCTATTTACTACCTTTTGGTCTATTCGATATACCCATTGACAAAATTTTCTTATCTCTGTTTGGATAATACAAAAAACTATGTTCCTCAGCAAAATTCTTCTGCTATCTCAGCCCTCCTTGTTCTTATATTGGAATTTAAAATGATGCCCCTTTATATTATAAAGATCTACAAGTGGGTGGGTGTGCGAATTATTATAACAAAAAAAAAGACCGTTTTTTTTTATGTGTTTGCAAGGTCTTCTCAAAGAAGATTTGTCTGCTGTCCCATCTGTTGTAATTGTATTAATACAGACAGGTGGCCTGGGCTTAATAAATAAAGTGAATTAAACAGTCACAGAAAACAGCTATTTCTACAGACGAGCCCTGGGGCCAATGTGAAAAACTGTGCAAGATCCAAGATATTAGGTCACAACGCTGAGAACAGATCTTATCAGACTTTTTTTTTTTCTTCCAAATAAAGAACCCAGTATGTTGACAAAGTTATTGAAAAGTAGTTGAAGGTTTATACATACTTTGAAATCACTTTGTTTTTGACCATCTGAGAGCAATTCTGATAAAAGTAAAAGTCTGGTCTCAGCAGCAGCACATTCTGAATGTTATTAGCGGTGTTATCCTCTTCTGTGTGCCTCTTTAATCCTGCAGTTTTACTTTGTCATTGATGCTAAATTATTTAGTTATTTTTTCATGCACTAAAACAGCCTAAATCTGGGAGTGTTAATGGTTGAGTTATGGAATCTTTCATTGAGGTAAAAACTGATAGGGACTGTCACATGGACTACCCCTGACCCCAGAGATCATTTCTAGGGCTCCTATTGTGAGCCTTTTCATATGGAGGAACATTAGTATGACTGGAAATACCTGATGGCTATGTTAGGGCCTCTGATAGGAGCTTTAAAGAAGAAACAACCCCTACTTTTCCAATGTTTATAGGAACTGCTACCAAATATGTGCAGCCCAGTAAGGGAAAACTTGTGGACAGTAAATCTGCTCCAAAGTAAAAGCAGAACCCTCATCCAGTATCCAAACATGCATCATGTTTTACATTATGTTTTACCAACATCCACACTTGCAGAATAGCCCTCAAATTACCTTGCTGGAATAATGGGCTAACAATGCTGTAGATTAGGGTGGTCTGGGTTCAGCAAGTGGGGTTGTAAACTCTTCTCCTCCTCCTCTCTCTTCGGTAGATAGAATTGCACACAATTTCTCTCACATAAAATAGAAAATACAGCACCTTAAAATTCACAGCATCTCCCTGAAGAAGTCAGTTGTCCAAACATTTCAGGTATGCACTTGTGTGATTTAAGGTGCTGCACTTTGTTACTTTTTTTTAGTAAATCTTACAGATTTTACTAGAGGACTTTCCCGAAATTGTATGCCGTTGTGCCGAACACTGTGGCTGTGGAGGAGAGTTTGGTGGAATATAGCTATCTGCAGAAAAGGAATAGCGTTCAGTCATGTTTGCTGAACTCAGACACCAGGTGCAGACAGTGATGTCGGTGCCATCAATTCTGCAAATAACACAACTGATGGGTTAAGAGGGAAAAACGTGGTTATACCTCCATTGAGTGCAGCGTTCCTGTCACTCACAGCAGAGTGAAGATAACACTTGGTGCTCAGACACAGCTCACACATCAGAGTTAATCTCTGTCCTTTTTGTGATCTAGTAGTCCCTGCTACCTGAAGTGCATTAGGCATTGAACTTGGACATTAGTTGCTGTAACAGTGGTGTTTAATCTGCTTTCTTTGTAATGAGAAGAGCTACATTTAAAATACCTGATGATGAACATTAATATAATTTGGCATAATTGTTGATTATCAATATCCCACAGTAACTAATACTCATTATGTATTTCTTTCCTTTCTACAGCTTTATTGGTGTATCGAGTGTTTAGACATGAGACCAAGAGGGCAACTAAGATACTCCACGGAGCATTACATATACTGGCACTGATCATCTCTCTTGTTGGTGAGTAATTATGAGATAATTACTAATTTCATCACTTGCTTAAGGCCTGAAACTCTGTGTTACAGTCACTGGAAAACTGCAAATGTCTTCATGCCCTACCAGTTTTCTGCTGTGGATGGCTTAGCAGTAAGCGGGGTACCTCCTGTGCATAGTTATTTTGACTGTATAAAGCGGCTCATCATGTGTGACCTTAATGTTTTTCCGCTTGGTCAAATATCTTTATATAATAGTCTTTCATTGCCTACAGGGTGATGATGCCAATAATCCTTCCTGCCAAGATTCTCTATCTGAGGCAGTAAAGGTTAAAAGCAGCAGTATTTCAGATGTTTGCTAGAGAGAAGATTCAAACTCTTTTGATAATAGACATAAAATGTGAACACACTGCTTGGCCAATTATTGTATTCTAGTGCAAATTACTTTTGAATTGAAATTTGCAAACTGGTGTGAGCACAATACCACAAAGGGCTGAGAATATGAGAAATGTGCTTTATTGTGTGTTCCGGTACGGTCACTTGCTGCTGTTTACAAATTGTCTGTAGGACAGATAGGGTCCCCTCTGTGCTGCTACAAGGACAAGGGGCTTTGTTTTACTCTTAGAAATGAGGAATGCCTACAACTCCTTGTCTTGGATTTAAATTGAATGAAGTAAGGCTCATACCTCAAGACATCCTAAGGAGTCATGCCCTGCTTACCCCAAAATTGGAAAATGCATTTTGTCCAAGAAATAAATTGTCAGCTTAAAGTGTTTACAAAGGTCACTAAGAAATGTTTTAGTGAAACCTGCGCTGAGAAGAATGCATAACAGGCGGAGATGAATTTGACTGATTTGACACTTGTGGTAACTTGTTTTTCAGGGATCATTGCTGTATTTCAGTTCCACAAGAAGAAGAATATCCCAGACATGTACAGCATGCACAGCTGGTTAGGCATTGTTACATTTAGCTTCTACATTCTTCAGGTAAGTTGACAAATATTTATCTTAATCTTAAATGATTCCTAATACATTCTATTTCTGTGTGTGTATACAATCTAGAGCAGGCATGGGCAAACTACGGCCCAATAGGGACGTTTCTCTGGCTCTTTGCTTGTTCTGCAGCTCTGGGGGCGCATCGGCCAGAGTCGCTGAACACGTCCCCGGATCTAAGCCTGCGATGGGAGAGTGGGCGGGTTGTATGCAGTGACACAGACCGCCCACTCTCCCATCGCAGGCTCTGAACTTATGCCATCATGATGTCACGTTCAGGGGCGTCATGATGGCATAAGCCCGCCAACTCTACCATCGACCCGGCCCCTCTGGGAAATTTTTTTCCAGATTGTGGCCCCTAACTAAAAAAGTTTACCCACCCTATATCTAGAGCAAGCTTGTCCAACCTATGTCCTGCGAACCAGAATGTGGCTAGGCTGGCATTTTGCTTGGCCCCTTGGCTGGATTTTATTATTGTTCTTCCTGCCTGCCAATCCTATGTCTTTTACAGCCTTATAGTTTAGCACACTGTGCCAGATGCCCAATTAGTATATTTCATCATATTTCACAGATATCAAAAGGATATTTTCAGATGACAAAAATCCTTTTTAGATGTCTGCACCTACACACTTTTCTTTTTTCCCCTGCACTGACATGCACTTGACTAAAAAGTTATTTTTATTATGTACCATGCAGCACCTTATACTATGTTATATACTGTTATCGATGGGCAGCATCTGCAGTGCTAAATGCTGGATAATAATTTGGTTTATGCAGTTTCATACAATTGCTGTGAGCATACTTTAGGACCTTAATGTCCTGTTTGACTTGCTGCATTCTTTTATCGACCCATTGACAGAATCGGTCATCAACTAAAATCTTGTCTTAATAAACTGCTTGTTTATTTTCAATGCTGTAGTTGAAAGGAGGAAGGAAAGGGAAAATAAGTCTGTATTAATGGGTAGTGTGTATTACATATGTATGTGTACAGGGTGACCTTACTACTTATTGCATTGTTTAACTTTGCAATATTTCTTTTGTTTTTAGTGGATAATTGGCTTTATTATGTTCTTCGTGCCTGGAGTGGCCTTTGCATACAAGAGTCGCATTAAGCCACTACACGTATTCTTCGGCATAGGCCTCCTGGTGACCACCATTGCTACATGTCTGCTCGGCCTTACAGAGAAAGTTCTCTTCTCAATCCCGTGAGTACAATGTGTTTGTGTAGATTAGACCAGGGTTAAAAGCTCCCATACCACCTTTCTTTTACCAAATCTGTTCACTAATGCATTGCAGTGGCTTTCATACGGCAAGTTGTGTTTCATCTAGAAGTAAAAATTGAAAGCCAGGACAAACTTCAATCTGACTGTTGGAAGCAATACAAGCATGTGAGATTAATAATTCCTACAGAGGAATTAATTAATAAATCCTACAGAGGGTTTCAGTTTCAGATGAGACTATCTGCAGGATAACAGATTCTGACAAGATTTTATTTACCATGGTGAATGCAATCCGTGAAATAGAATTTGATTTTGTAAATGTGTAACAAAAATTGTGCATATACTATGGTTACAGTCTCTTACTGTTTGGTAGAGACAATTTTTAGGTTTGCCTACTTCTCGTCCGCAAAAATTGATGTTAGAAACTCCCATTCAGTCAGTGCAAGGGGGCATACTCTGTATAATGATTTTCTCTGATTGGGAATTTGTTTGTTCAAAGTGTTACTTCTATGATGGTCATTAAAGCAAAACACATTTTGAGGTATTATAGCATTAACCTTATTGAGTTTTGACATGACTTTTTGAAATTTTTATATGTCGGACCACATTTTTGCTGAACTTTTCACATAAAGCCGCACTTCCGGTAGTGTTTTCTGTGTCCTGCTGTGCTCAGTGGTTCCTCCCGCTAAGCCCTATGTACACACGTGCAATATTTGTTGTTGGAAAGAATCCTTCATGAGCAGCACCGTTCTACTCTATGGAGAGGGGAGGGGGAGAACGACGGAGCGGCACCCCACTGCGCTCTCTCCCCTTCGCTTCTATTAAGATCGTTAGTCGTCCATTGTCCGTGGATCCGCCAGGACAGTTGTTTGGACGACAAGCGCTGTACACACGCCAGATTGTCGTCCGATATCGGCCCTGAGCCGATTATCCGTCGAGAAGCGTTGCACGCGTGTACGTAGCCTAAGCCCTATGTCACTACATATTGGAAGGAGGAACCGCTGAGAGTGGCAAGGGAAGCAAAAGATCAACACTCCTCTGTTCTGCGCAGACAATAATGCCATATTCTATTTAAACAGAGGGGCTGAGAATATGTTATCTTCACCTTTATGTGGACAGCTTTTATTTTTTATTTGCCGACAAGGTCATTGATTTTGTTTTATATATTGCAAATATGAGCATAAAGACCAGTTTCCTTTCTAAAAGAAGTTGATGAAAGTTTAGCACTGCTTTCAGGACCAGAACATTGAGGAATGAGCTGATAGAATGTTGATGATACTGAAGGTGAACAGTCTATAAAGGAACCGTGCATGCAGTGTGCTTCAAGTTGGTGTTCTGTGATGTGTAATATTGATTATTGGGGGTTTTAATCTCCTATTAATTATTTTTCAGAGATCAGTACTCTCACCTGCCATCAGAAGGTATTCTTATCAATTCATTAGGATTGCTGCTTGTTGCATTTGGGATGGTGATTGGCTACATTGTTACACGGGAGGAGTGGAGGCGACCACCTTTACCTGAAGAGCAAGCTCTGTCCATTGACTTCAAAACTCTGACAGAAGGAGGGGAGAGCCCAACAGAGCCCTGATAGCACAACGTCCCACTGCCCGAGTATTTGTAAATGGTGATTCTTCTATGTCTGAAATTTCTGGTCTGTGCAGCCATGTTAGAAGCATCATTTCCATATATCCTTGATTTAAAACTAGGCCATTAAAATACCCCAAGCTTCACAAAATATTTATTTGAAAGACTGGTTATCTCTGCTGTTCATAGCAACCAATCCGATTGTTGTTTTTAATTCTTTAACCTGTATTACAGGCATGAAGAGGGAACTGGTGGTGATGGGTAAACATGATGTTTTTTAATATGTATTTGAGTAACGTGATGGCTTGTAGCTTAATTTTGTTTTCAGTAGCGTTCAGTTATTTGTTGCCGATTTAAGCATTTGCCTGTGTTTTAATTATGCTGGTGTACTGACCTCTGTTTATCACTGTAGCATTGTGTTTTGTTAGATTTTGTAGAAGTAGAAAATTTTCAGACTCCTCCAGAGGGTGGTAAGTCATAATGTACAATGGGCACTTGGCACCACATTTCTCATTTCAAGGTGAACTTAATTCTGCTGATACATGTTTGTGAGCAGATTTCATTGCAGACGTTTCAAGTTTTAAATCTGATTGGTGGCTGTGAACAACATGTGGAGTCTGTTACCGAGAGCTGGCAGCAGTCGGCCCTTACAGGCTTTGAGATGTTTAGCACAAATAGCCAAGTACACTTATGGCTGCTCTCGCCATATTGTGAATAGGGCCTGGTGTACAAAGTTACAACAAATTGCTTTATGTGAATGGGTAAATGGGTTTAGTGAAGTTTAGACACAAGAGTGCCTATCTGTTGTACTCAGTGCTAGGGCAATCAGATCCTTAATGACAGTCTTTAAAAGCTTTATGGTGTGCCTCTTGTTCCTTCTATTAAAGAAGAGCTCCACCTAAAAATCAAGTATCATTAGAAGGCTCTTTATAATTAATGTGCTGTTGGTAAAAAAAAAAATATTTTTTGTGTACATTTCCTTTGCTGTCATCTGGCTGTGCCAGATATGTGAATATCCTAAAAGTGGCTATACAGAATTGGTATTCCTTTAGCAAATACGTATAACTTACAATGTATTTAGCTGTTAGCATAGCATTCTGTTCTGAAAGAAATGTTGCCTACAACGGCAGCCTCCATGTTTCTCAGAATCCCACACGTGACACATGAAAATCTTTTTCTTCTAGCGTTAAGTTATCTGCAGTTAGTATATATAGTACTGATGTTTGTGATTGTGGTAAATATGTGCCCCTGATATATCTAAGCTATATTTCTGATAATAAAAGGTAAAAGAGTTATAATGCAGGAGACAACATAGCCATTCAGTAGAATCGCTGGCTACCAGTGGAAATCTGCAGCCATTATTACTGAGCTTGAGCTGGTGGTGTTTTTTTCTAGTTTTACAGTCCTTTCTTTGTGCCACATATAAACTGTTTTCCTGTGATAAAGGTAAAGTTTTTGTAGTCTTTCCTTCTAGGGTTGACTATAAAGTACAGCTGTTGTGTTTGTGATATGCTTAAAGCTCAGGTTTTTAGGATGGGACTGAGAAAGTGAAGTGCCATCTGTCAGGCCAAATATTTTTTTTATTTTTCAGTGAATAATGAAATGCTTATGTCCAATTGCACAATTGTCATTCTTGTTTACAAGAGAATGTGTTATATCTTTATATTTGTTAATGTTTTGACCTATTTTGAAAAGCATTAAAAATGTCAGTTTCTCTGAAAAATGTGTGATTTGATGAAAAACATTTTAGCGTAAAACATTGAGATGTGTTAACCTGAATGCAGCAGAAATGAAATGGTCCTTCATATGTGTTTTGTACATTTTAAAAAATAGTTTTTTCAAAGTCTACAGGAACTACGAAACAAGGTATGTAAAGTTATCCGGCTGTAACATATTTTTACCAATATACTGCAATTATTCTCAACCAGGGTTATATCGTGTTTCCTAGGGGTTTCTGACTCAAAAGATTATCGAGGATTATTTTTCCATGAATAATGAAGTGAAGTAATGGGGATTGGTCTTGGTGACCACCAACTTTTTGAGTATTACCCCAGAGGTATTGGGTCCTTCTATTACTGATCACCAGTGTAAAGGGGAACTTTCCATTTGACTACCAGTGTACAGAAGCAGGGGTTTTTTTTTTTTATGTCTATCTAGTAAACATTTCTTGCCACTTTTTCTTTTTTTGCTGATATCACTTGTTACATTTTATTATTTATTATATTACATTTTATTACTGAAAATAATTTTGTCGTAAAAAGCTGCTATGTCAAATACACTAAGTATGCAACCTTTTCTTTATAAAGTAAAGTATAGCTCTATGTATGCAAACCATTTTTTCAATTTTGGATAGAAGGGAAGTTTAATGTTCTTTAAAGTTTTTTTTTTGCTGTGTCTGTATCCCTACTTGCACTGGTGATTATTGTCAATGACAAAGACAAGGAGGTAAATCCCTCAAAGAAGAGGTAAGTGGAAATATTCCAGTAATGACACCTGTTACAAGAATGACTGCCTAGGAGGAGAATTCCTCTTATAAATGTCCTCTACATTCTGGTTTCATCCCTAGCATGGGGAAATTCTGTAATCATACAAAATAAATTGACTGTGGCTTTAACTGTTCCATACTTTCAATATTTGTATACTTTCAA
Source organism: Pyxicephalus adspersus (assembly GCF_032062135.1). Classification (NCBI taxonomy): domain Eukaryota; kingdom Metazoa; phylum Chordata; class Amphibia; order Anura; family Pyxicephalidae; genus Pyxicephalus; species Pyxicephalus adspersus. The sequence goes on along the minus strand of NC_092863.1, from coordinate 13,186,090 downwards.
TAAATTCAATATAGCAGCTAATGCTATAAGATGTAGTAGTATAGTCGTCATTATTTATTTAGGGAAGCCCTGAAAATAATTTTAGGGGTTTCCCTCATGTGTAAAATGGTTCAGATAGGCTGCAATCTATTATATCTGTTGTGTCTCTTATGGCAGATGATCTAGTTAGAAAAGCAAACTTTAAAATGCAGCAATGCTTATATATGTGTGTGTTGGTGTGCCCTTGCTACTTGGTCCAATCACCCTTTTTCATTGGACAACCCTTTTTCATTTGGTAACAGATTTTTCCTTTTAGTTTGATAAATCAATCCGTTCTGAAGGGAAATCCGCAGCAAACCAATCCTAAGTAACAGATTTTGTTTCTACATATGAAGTATACAAGTCATGTTACGTGTAATAATGATTGATTGTTTAAAACCTGTTTGGAACTTTGAACATTTTTTGCCCAAGATAAATGATATTTATATGATCCGTGTGCGTGCAGTATTCTGGGGCTTTAAATGATTTTTCTTGTGCGTACTAGTTGTAAGGTTTACTGGTAATTGGTGCCGAGGCAGACAGGTAATACCAGTACCAATTATGTGTATGCAGATGTAACATTAAACCATCAACCTTAAGTTAAATGTTTGGCTTTTTCTGAAGTTGTTTTTGATGCTAAACAAAAGGCTCCCAGCACCAACAAATAAAATCTTGTATCTTGCCGAAGTAAAGTGTCTCTGCTGTTATAGATTAGGGAACATTAAATGCAGGTGGTATCAGAGCTTTGTCCCACCAACAGCCAGTAAATCAGCTCTGGCATTGGGAGCTCCTGTAGGACTTAAATCTCTTTCTTTATGCTTTAAAAAGTAAAGATGTCAGGAGGAAATTGTGACCTAGGAAACCCATGTAATACACTTGTGAAGCAACTTGTGTTTTAGGTTTATTGACCCTTTAATATTATAAACACCATACTTTGCATAGCTTTGTGCATTGACTGCGACCTAAAGAACAAGTTCTCCGCTCACATCTGTTCTAAAAACATCTCACGGGCACCGTATAGAAACACAGTCACAGCTCCATCTAAGATCCCAAGCATATCATACAGCTACTAGGTTCATACATGAATAATCTAGAACATCCCCCGTTCTCCACAAGAGATAGCATCAGACACACAAATGGCTGTTTTGATTCCAAGTGTTATTAACCATTTATAAATAAGTACATTTTTCTCTTTTTATCTCATACAGTTTTCTTGTTCAATTTACAGTTAAAGTCTGTATAGAGAAGGTGAATTTAGGAAGGGAGGAAAGACTTTTCACATCTATCTCACATCTCACATGTACAGACAAGAAAAAACAGAGCAAGCAAATACAGTGTAACTGAGAAAAAGAAAAACCCAGGAGTGGTGAGGAGAGGACATAGAGGGTATTTTAATACCCTGGCACCTGGAGTGCAACCTCCCACCTCCTCTGCCTTCACAGACCAAACACCTCGCTCTGCGCTGCACTGCAGGTGGTCCCGGAAGCAAAGGAGGTTTAATAAACTGAAATAAAAACATTAACAAAACAAATAAAACATACATTTTTCCCTTGTTTTCTTATTTACAAGTTCAATGCTCAAATCTGCAGACTCACCCTGCTCTCCGGGAGGAGGCGGGGAGAGAAAAGGGGTGACATAGTAATAAAAAACTAAAAATTAAACAACCCCATGACCTGAGCACTGCACAATATATGTATTTTATATACATATATATATTAAACAATGGTTGTGTTCTGTATATTTTTTTTTAAAGAGAACGGACCATGCATTGAATAAATACACTGTACAGAGAAGAGTCCTTCTGACTTGGGGTGGCGAAGGTCCGCTCACCCTTCACAAGGTTCCTTCAGTCTTTCTGATGTGTGCAATACAGCCGCAGCATGGAGGAGAAGGCGAGAGAGGGGCTGCCAACAGGAAAAGCGAGGGAAGTGACTTTAGGGTCAGAGCAGCCAGGAAGGGTATAAAAAGTATCGCCAAAATATTAAAACCAAAAATAACATTTCCAACATTACATTAGGGTTCTTGAGCAGTGATAGTAAATAGCAAGTGTCTATTTTTTACATAGCAAAGGCAACTCACTCTCCTCTCAATTCTGATCGGTTGTGCCTAATCACAGCATGGGTGTCTAGCAGGAGGCCAGTGAAAGTATGGTTTTAAGATACTGTGTCTAGGGAATAAGAAAAGAACCCTGCCACGACCACAAAAATCCCTGAACTGTGATACTCTGAGGACTTAGTTAAATTTAAATAATGACATTTTGTAGGCCTAAAACTTGCATCTGTTCTCTATCCACAAACAGCACCGTCTCTGAAATATACACAATGGCTATCAATCACTTTGTATTATAAGCAAAATAACAACATGTACAGTCTCCATAGAATTAGTAAGCTAAACACTTCAACAACTGAATGCACCAAACCCAGCTTGGGAGTTTTTGCAAAGTATGTTACTGTTTCTACTTACCTTGTTAGTGATGTGTAGAACAGTAAGTACTTATCTGGGTGATCTTTAATGTAGAAAGTTGTAATCGCTGCACTGCCTTTTACTGACAATAATTAATTTAAAGCAATCCACTTTGCTTAAAGAAAAGGGAACATTTGTGGCTTGTGAAACTTTTGATTTGAATCGACTGAACACAAATGAATATAGATTGTGGAAGATTGGGGTTGGTCTGCCATATTCATTAGGTTTTGCAATACTGTTTACTTAACATACTTTAGGCCCTGAATGTCTGTCTTTAAAAGCAGCGGGGGTGCCTCCATAAGCAGAAGATTAGTGGGACTGGGTCTGTGCTTGTCTGGTCACTAATATTTGTGTACCAGTGTGGCACAAATCCCACTGCCTGTTCTATCTTTATTGTGACCCGTGTAAGCACTGTACCAGTTGCAAAGCAGCAGAGTAGTAAGAATGAGGGCTTCTGCTGTAAAAAAGGATAAGTGCCTTTCCTCTAATTGTACGGCATCTCAGATTTTTATTATGTATTCAGAAGTGAGATTTAAAGTGTTGCCCAGCTGTGAAAATTGGTTTGCACAGAAGCAAAGTGCCTGTTCACATTACTGAAATGTTTTCTTTATCACAATATACAATAGCACAGCAATTATCTAGTCCCAAACAAGGTTTTGGTGCATCCTGTTTTTTTTCATTTATATAAAATATTGTAATTAAATAGCAAATAACTAAAATATTAAGTTGTATTTACTTAGAACAACATGCTCCAACAACTTATCCTTAAGTTTGTTTCCATGTTAATAGAAACCGTAAGGGTTTTGTTCCTTCATTATTGCACATATCACTGACACTAGAATCATTCAATAGAAATGTCAGGTGTATATGTTTACGTGGAGACTGCAGTTCTAATGTATTTCAGGCTGGCCATTTAGTAAATCTGCCCCTTTACAACATGAGCCCTTCTGGTCTGGTCTCTGGACTACTGACAGTCAAGAACATTTAGGAGAATCTGATGTATGTGGACAGGTAACAAGATATGTACACCTGAGAACATTGCTATTTGATAGCAGAAAACCGTATTGTAGTTACTGGTGTATTTCTGCTCTATGAATAGGCATTCACCCCTCCAGTGTTATTTATGCATCAGGTCTGGGCTGATTCAAACTCATCCACTTACAAATAATGAATGAAAGGTTCTGTTCCCACTGCAAATCAAATTCTTTCTCAGCTGTCTTAGACCACACTGCTGCTCTTGTGCTGGCTCATGGTTCACAAAACTCTTTACGGGCAGCAAAAGAAATGTAGATTTAACATTGTCAGACTGGACCTATAACATAACATAGTGAATTTGCAATTATCTCCTGGGCTTCAGATCATGCTACTCAGTGCTCCATAGGAGACTGTTATAACCATAATGCGGCATTGGGAATGTAGCGACATCATGAGTGATGGCACGGTACGTCGTCTTGGCGCAAATGCTGCCCAGCATCTCCCACAGCTAATTGTGACCAACAATAGATCACTATTAGAAGTGATATGTTCCTGTAAACAATTTCAGCTAATGGTAACATTTGCAATTACTGTGCAAACGTGAAATGTTTACATAGTACAATGTGATTGATTTGCATTTTTTGGCAACAGCAAACCTGTAAAAAAAAAAGGTATCGTGCTAATTTGTGTCCTGGCCAATGCAACCTAATCTTATCTAAATGGTACGCTACCAATATACAAATATAATTCAATATATACATATTCAAATCTGCCATATCCTATTTACGTTAGACTACAAATGCTAAAAAAGGTATAAATCCAAGACATCGTGGACACTAAAAAGCATTTAGGATTTGAGAGGATTAAGGGAAAAAAGGCCCAGGTAATAAAAAAAATCTTATAATAATCTTTAGTTTACTAGTTTAAAATAGATTAAATATTTTAGTATGACTGCATCATAAAATATTATTTTCAGCAACTGTAAAACAGGAATAGTAAATCCTCATAGCATTGGCTGGGAATTCTATTCTTACCTTTTGTATGTTGCAGTAATATCAGGAGTTCTAGGCCTGAACCCTGGGAAAATCTTTTTAACGCTTACTCCACAAAGTACTGTAAGAAGCGATAAACATATAAAGTGCAACAAACCTTAGCAGCTCTAATACAGAGTAGTGAAAGATGAATTTAGATTGATTTGCCAACACCTTCACCACAGCTTAGACTCTCTTATTGAACAGGCCTACAAAGAGTTTGTTTAAAATAAGTAAAACCTAAAACAACATACCTAATAGAAAACTTTTTGCCACCAATATTCACTTTTCTAGAATTGCCCTCTAGAGGTTCCTAGCAGGACAAGGCTGGAGAAGTTTATTTATTTATAATCAAATCCAATCCGTCTATTGTATACTACATGATACATCTGCCTATACCGACCTACATTACATCTATTTCTTTTACTTCCTCTAATTGGGAAAATACTGAGGTTTTGTGATCCCATTAGCCAAGAGCATCAGTGAAAGCCTAGCATCCCAGCGTGTGTTACATATGGTCACATGGCTTTTAATGTAATAATGACTATGAATAGAGCCCTTATTTGATCAGATTCTCGGATGCCTATTGTGCTGTAAGTGGCATTATATTTTTCTATGTTCCAGCTGCTGTGCTTCCACGTGCAAGGTCATCTGGTTACTCGGGGTCATAACCCCACTACTTGCAGAAGTCATGGTATAAGGAGGAAACACGGGCTGTCTCCACCTAACTCTATAGCTAGTAGAAAGATACTAAGACCAGGGGCGGACTTCATTTTAGTGATTTAAGTGCAAATTATTAAAATTAGTCAATTTAAAAAGAATTTTACCACTGTATACTGGGCAGTTAGAAAGAAGGTGCCCATATGGTAAATTTGTGACCCAATCTATTCAAATCTAGAGTGTTTTTGAGAACACCCTATGACATTAAAACATCAGCTCTGCCCATCTTGGGTCAGCTTTGAACACTACTAAAGTGTAGGGCCAATGGCTAGGGGTCTGGGATGGGACTGATGTCTTCAGAAGAAATACACAGTCCTCATATTTGAGGGAGGTATACGTAAAGAGTGAGGAGAAGGGTAATACCGAGAAAGAAGGGAAAAGCTAGGGAAAAAGTCTGTCGTCCTACACATTGGACTCCACAAATGGTCTCTTTGGTTTGATGGGCGAAGTCTGGCCCTGCCGAGAGTCCCGAGACAGCTGTCTGTACAGGTTGTCCTGGTAAGCCTGTGCAACAGGCAGTGTTCTGGCCACTTTGACGTCCGGGTAGGAGGAGGCCTGTGTGACTCTCTCCAATATGTCCCCTCGAGAGCCATTGGCCAGTACACCGTGGGGGCCATAGTAGTCGTCTTCAAGGAGATGTCCATTCTGTGCATTGTTGGTTTTGTTGTAAAAGGCGATGTTGCTGATAGAAGAGGGGGGACTGAAAGACTCTGTTTGGGGCAAGATGCCGGGTGACGTAGGACTGAGGACACTGTCAACAGAAGAAACGGCCCATGTCCGGCTTTGCTGATGATGGTGGGGATACTGAGTCCGTGCGGTCTTGTCAATTATCCCCATGAAGGGGGTGGTCCTAGAGCGTGTGGGCTCACTAGGGTAACTTCCCTGGGGTGGGGACACGGGAGATAATTCATCACAGAGTCTCTCGTAAGCTGGTTTGAGAGGAATCTCCATTTGTTGTATAGAAGCGGACGGTCGGAAAGTAGTGGACAGGCTGGAAGAGGATGAAATGCTGTTGCTGGATGGAGAAAAACGGAGTCCTACGCTTTGCGAGTGCAACAGTGGCCTTGGAGTGGGCGGGTGAGGCTTTATTTCACTAGGATTAATGCTCACTGGCCGTCTTATTAGGTGGGAAACATCGGGAGAACCTAGCTGGCTGGAAGGTAGAGAAGAGCGTTCAAGATCCAGTTTGGAGTGACACACGGGATAGTAAGATGCAGATTGGCTGCGCCCAATCTGTGGGGTCTGGTTATACCTCATACCGCCCCTATAGGCAGAGGTTGGCCTTTGCGGGATGTCTTCCTTGGCAATGCCACCGTGTTGACAAATGGCCCCTGCACTTAAACTAGCTTGCACGTGCTGCACGGGGCGTCCATCAGCTATGAGGCCCCCAAGAGATGCTTGGTATACTAGACGGCTCTGACTTATCTCTCCGGTGGATGATTGATATTTACTTGCCATACCGTGTGCCACCTGTCCATATGTTCCCCCGGGAATCACGGCACTGGAATGCACAGAAGAGCTAGGCTGGTTGCTGCGTACAATTTGTGCCTTGGCTGGCTGTAATCTGTGTGCAGGTTGCGGAACTGCTGTGGGAAGCTGGGACATTTGGAACGACCGCTGAGATATCTTGGACAAAGGAGATTTAGGTCTTCCTGGATGCTGACTTACACATGGCTCTTGTTGGTACCTTACAGGAGAACCGGACTGTTGTCTATACATGCTGATATTTTCACTTGGAGGACTAGCTCTGTATTGCGGCGCTCTTCTTAGTGGTGAAGGAGGAGGGCTTGGATAGTCTATTACCTGACCACCCGCCGGAGGTGGACTAAAACGATAGGAAGAGCTCTGGTGTGCAGGTGATGTTTGTGGAGGACTGGGTCGATAATGGGAGTTCTGATGTGTTGGAGACAGGGACGGGGAAGTAGATTGATAACCTTGTCTCGTAGGTGAACCCACCGAGCTGTTTGATCTAAAGTCAAACACTTGATGTGATCCAGACATATAGGCAGAGTCGCGATGTGCAGGAGACTGGGGTGGGCTTTGCATTCCTGTAAGGCCTTGACACTGCCTCCCTTCAGACTGTAATCCAACAGCGACAGCATCCATGTCTTGTTCCAGATACTCTTCCTCATACATGTCTTCCTGTGTGGAGTCAATGTCCTCATTTGGAACTTCAGGTTCAGGTTCATCTTGTAATTCGTGAACCTCCTCTTCTTGCTGCATTTGCCTGCATTCTTCCTCCACCCTCACTAGGAGCCGCTGAATCTCACGGTTGGTAGGGCAAAGCTGAATAGCCTCGTTGAGATCTTCTAAGGCTGCCGTAAATTGCCTGCAAGGTACAAATGAATGGAGTATACTTTATTATGTATGTCATTCAGCTCCATTTATATCAAGTTTTTTCCATTGACAAGGGCAATACAGACTGCAAAGAATTGCGATAACATAAAAATGGAGACATTTTAGAGACTTAGTGGTTATATGCAGATTTGATCTGTATTATGTCAATAACCTCAGTGTAAGGCTTTGTTACATAGACTGTTGACCTACCATCCTGAACAAATCACTTTCTTACCTACTGCTCCGCTTGGCTCTAGCTCGAGCATAAAACGCCTCATATGATTTTGGTTTTAACTCCAGAGCCTTGGTGGCAAACTCCTCTGCCATTCCAAAGTCCTGTAATACATAGAAATGTGTCGTTATTAAAAATATACCAAATTGTAGCTGTGATAATAATACGTGGGAACTGTAAAGGCCAGCGCAGTAACTAAACACAAAAGAAGCAAATCACCTGGAAAGGACAGAAGTTTTTGATAGGTAGAGGTTCTCTTGCAAAAAATAGCAGGAAATTACCCGACAGCAAATACAGGGACCGATTTATTATACTGTGGTGATCGGATGAAGATCGCAACTTCTTTTTACCTCTATTTTGTATTTTCTGATTTCCACTTTTATATTGCTGCATTTATCGAAAAGTGATCAGACCTTATATGTTGCCAATCGGGAATTGATTGCTGTACCGCAATTATTCTAAATAGTTCATCATCAAAACACCCTTTTTTGTCCAGACGTGATAAAAAGGGTGTTTGAAACAAATCCCATAAAGGTGGTGAGCTCTATCTAGTGAGTTGTAATTGCAAATCACCATCTTTCCTTTGTAAATGTTAGAATGTGATTTGCTACATAATGCGATCCTGCTGAAAAGAGACGATCTTATTTACCAATCACCACCTTCATAAATTAGACAAAAAGAAAATTTGTATAATTGGTGAATTAATACCACTATCGTTCTTGTCAATATCTCTATAAGGTTACTCATGTTTATAGGAGATAAAGAGTCATCTAAAGGTGGCTACTTTTAAGGCACGTAAATGCATACAAAATCCAGTGTATTGAAGGAAAAATCAAAAAGACGCTTATCACTTACATTCATCTTCCGACGGCAGCGAGACAAATTGAGTAGAAGTGACACCTTGAGTTCTCTAAAAGTCTTCAGATCTTCTCCAAATCCCTCCCGAGGAAACTTCTTCATGGCGTACTGGTATCTCTGTGCCGCTTCTTTTACTTTCCCTTTCTGAGGGAGCAAAGGCATTGTACTCACAAATACCATGTCCTCTAACAGTTCATCTCCCTGAAGCTATTAACAAACTTCTCTCTAGAACAAAGTCTGCGTGTTTTCTCTAGTCAGACTTCTTAAGACTAATAAAAAAGGGAGAGGATTAAAGGTTGCATGAGGAAACACAAATCCTCAGACACCATGACACTCGCTCTCTACCTGATACAAGACCCCTTGGGTGATTCCCACTTTTAGAAAGAATTTAATGGTCTTCCTGTCTGTGATGTTTTGGACTTTACTGGAGGCCTTTTTTTAAAGATGCCAATTGTCTTGACAGTACCACACCTTTGTATACAAAAGTCCTCTGTGTAGGGATAACAAGCACAAACTGTGCCCCCATGTGTTACAAAGCGATTGTCTGATACCTGAAATGTCAGGATCAGAGAATGCTTTACTTTGTGCAGACTTTAAGTGATTACGATAGGTGTGATGGGACTGCAGAAACCTTGACTAGAAGGGTTGGAAGTAAAGACGGTTGCAAAGTGTATTTACAAGTCCTTGATACATATCTAATTATGCCAATTTTTAAAGCAAGCTGTAATCAAGGGAACCTTTCTTACACATGAAATCCAAAAAAAGCCAGCTGACTGTCTGTGCTGCCTTGTTGCAAAGTTTTAAGGATGGAAATGCTCTGCTCTGGGCCACGTAGTTATTTGTATAAAGGACACTTTGATATGTTTTGATATCAAATCACACGTGTCAAAGACTGCTATCTTGCTGGAAGTGGAAATCCCAAGCATTATATCATGGCTTTTCTTTTTCAGCTGTAGTCCACCCTCTGTTATTGCAAGCTCACCAACATCCTTCTATCCTGACCTCTCTCTCCTGATCACCTTTCTCCATTCAAAACCATCTTATTCCATTTGCATCTTAAAACTTCCCCCAGTCTCCTCACCTTGTAGAACATGTCTCCCTCTTCCATCAGTTTACTCAGCAGAATGATCATGATGTCTGGCTTGGACGTTGCCATGGCCCAGGTGGCTGGACCTGTAGTGTACAGGATGCATGATGGGTAAAAAAACTAATACAATGCAAGGGAAGAACCAAATGGGGAGAAGGGGGGGCAAGAGAAGGAAGAGATACAACATTGGGGTCATACAAATGGGAGACAGAAAGGACAGGGTGAAACAAGAGAGACCAGGGCTGAATGTTGGGTAGGGATAATAATACTGGGACCTGGGGAACAAATATAGTTTTGAATGCGTTTGTGTTTGAATGTGTTTTTTTTATCCAGGAGGGGTGGGAGGATTATTTCGAAACTAGTAAAGGCTGAAAAATCGCTAACTACTTGGCTTTACTAATGCACAACTCTGTGATATTTACACTTTTAAAAAAATACAAAAGCACGTCGGGAATAAAAACATAGAATTAGCCAATGTTTCAGCCTCAGCAAGTTTTGTAAATGTGCGGTGAGGAGAAAGAAGAGAGTTCTGGGGAAGTAACGTGTACCTAAGCTATAAGTGTGACCTCACTTCTAGTTTGTCTTCATTTCTGGTATTTACAAAAACAGATTTATCAAAACATCTGACACAGGAAGTGTATATGATGCCAGCAGCAACCAATCACATTCTAATTTGTATTTTTTCGTATGCAAGTTAAAACAAAAGAAAGGGGAAACAAAAGTTTTTTTTCAGACACTTTGGTCAGACTGACACCCAGTAAGGTTCCCAATTCAAAAATGCATGTTAGATGGTGTTAGTAAATGTAGCCACCCATTTAACTTTTATTCCTTTCATATTTCTGCTATTATCCATCATGATTTTTATGCACAATTTTTTGAAAATATGAATATGAGCGTGGTCTTTCCTCTACATTGACCAAGCCAGTGTAAACGCTGATCATTCAGCCTGTCTGCGTTGTACAGTTTAGAGCAATGTTTCCCAACTAAGGTTCCTCCTTGCTAGGCGTCCCTTGATCGATCAGCAGTTTAGTTGACATTAGGGATCTTTTTTTTTGGCAATCTAAGGGTGAAACTCTTGCCAACGTATGGGTGATTTATTCCCACCGACTACCATCCTCTTGTACCGTGAGCTGTGTCTATAGTAATTATTGTCTGGAGTTCCCTTAAGACCTAAATGTTATTTCGAGAGCTCCCCATGTTAAAAAGGTAGCAAGAAATGCCTCAGCCATATCTGTGCAGTTCAATGTCTTTCAAAGCTCAGGGAAATTCATGAATATGGCTGTAGGACTCTGCACATGTGTAATACGGTGCTATAGATAGACATGTTTTACATGAGACCTGGACCTCCCATGACCATTCCTAAACCACAAGTCAAATAAAGTTAGTATAAAGGTAATGGGGTATTTTTTCAAACTTTTTCTTTGTCCCTTAATATAAATAAAATGAGTTTAACAATGGAGTTATCCTTATTGTTGAACCTTATTTGCAGGCTTGAAATGTTTTAACAACAACAAATGTATCACATAGTAGTACAAGTGGCAGTTTGTAGATTTTGATTACTCACGAATGGTCCTTTCCCCATACTTAAGAAATACTTTGCAACAGAACTAGGGAGTAATATGTGTAATGTGTAAACTTCACTTAACTCTGTGTTGTCCCTAATATACTGCAGCAGAATCTCCGCTCTCCCAGTGTATGCCCAATAGCGGCAAAGTTCTTTTTCCTGCCCAGAAAATCCTCAGACATTCTATGCAGCCACATACTCTCATTAAAGTGTTGCACAGGGACTGGAAGTAGGAGGGCTCTGTGTGTATTGCAGTGAGAACTGACATCTTACAGAGAAACAGAAAGAGCTGAGGATTCTCTGAGGGGGAAATGCACCTTAAAATCATTAAGTGCTTCCTGCAGTGTCCTGAAGACAGAATGGTCTGCTGGTAAATACACCACAAACCATGGCTATACGGTGTCACTTCCTCACTTAGTGCAGAGTTTAGCTCTTTCCTGATCAATCTTTGAAACATTATTTCTTAAGATTTGATTTTAGGGTATGGATATTAATTTTAAATGGAATTTATCCTAAAATATACATACGTGGGATTGTCAGCTGTGCATAAGGTAACCAGAAAGATTTTAGTTTATGGTAATATAAACTGCATCCAGGATTGTGCCAATTTACAAAGCAAAACCACAAGACGACCACTAGGGGGCCCTAAATCAACACAGCCAGCGTTGCTTTACAAAATCATATTTCAAAATGAAGAAAACCTCTCTGGGAATCCACTGCACAGTGTCAGACAGGGGGTAAGTGCTTTGTAAACTACGTCGGTGATTCAGCTATTTCTAGTGCTAGTGAGTAGGTAAGCACGTGGAGCAAAGCTGGGAAGAGAGCAAGTTCTAACCTTTGGGTCGGCTCGGTAAGGTCTGACAGCCTTTAAGCAGCAAAGAAGGTCAGAGTGGATAACAAAACGGAGGAAGAAAAAAAAGTGTGCGCCAAGTGATCAATGGAAGTAGTTTGGAGGATATACAGGCAAGAGATGGAGGGGGTTGAAAAGTTGGGATAAGAGGGAAACGGAGCAAAGTGATTGAAAGAGACAAAGTGGAGGTGCAGAGTATAAAGAAAGGAAAACGTTGGGAACCAGGTAAAACAGGAAGGAACAGGTTGGTGTTGGTGTTAGAAAGCAACAAACAAACACCGAGGTAGTGAGAGGGAGCGTTGGCGATAAACAGATGGAGTGACGGAGGAGAGAAAACAAACCATGTAGCAGGAGTGAGAGAGCAGCGAGCACAGAAGCTTAATGTCTGAGCAGCAGATCATCAACAAGCAGCAGTGTGACGGGGCAGTGAGGAACGCAGCTAACCAGTGATTGATAGACATTAAGATACGCAGCGACAAAGAAAGATTCCAGCAATAGGGGGGTTATAAATGGATTCTGCTGTGCCAGGCATTGAAAATTTTATTAGAAAGCTGGCAAGCTAGTCAGTGTTTGTTGGTTAATAGTCGCTGCGCTGGTTTTAGTCATAAAGGTGCAATAGGATCCTAGTTCCTCAATATTAAGCTGAAGCTGACAAAGAACATGCAAGCCTGTTTGTTTGTTTATACTGACATTAAACACAATGGAAACTTAACATCTGGACATCTGAAACTTTTTGTAGAACAAAGGAGGCAGCAATTGCATGTTGCCGCTTTGTCACTTACCTATTTTGGCTCCTTTCTTTAAAAGAGCCACAACAACTGAAGTGTTTCTGCAACCCACAGCTCTGTCCAGTGGACGCATTCCACTGTAATCCACGTGCTCGATCATTGCACCGTGGTCCACCAAAAACTGAACCTGTCAACAAAAAGAAACAAGTGAAGTTTATGGGGACCTGCCGATTTGCTACTAATTGTCCTGTACAGAGCAGTGGAAAGAAAGGTGTAGCTATCAAAAGGTGGCAACAGCAGCTGTTCCAAGTTGAAAACTGTACTGTAAATGATACAGCGTACAGTAGCTGGGCTGCACATGGCCTTATAAACCTAAATACTGGAGCAGAATCAAGCAATTTTATTCAATATCTATTTTCTTTGGTAATGTGTATATGACAGGTCTAAAGAAAAAATTACAGAGGATTCCCCTGTTGTACAGTTCCAGGAACTATCTGTAGCTCCATTTGTGCCTATTGCTCTGACAAGAGATCATTCTATAGCCAGAACTGATGACTGACTGACTGATATACAGCAGAATAATGTAGCACGAGGATCACTCACCACTTCAGCATCCCCATAGAAGGCTGCGAGATCCAGGGGCGTCCGTCCATTCTTGTCAGCATGGTCGGTAGCCGCTCCATTTTCTACCAGTGATCTTACCACAGAAAGGTGCCCCTTCAGACAAGCCCAGCTTAAAGCTGTCAGACCTTCCTTATCCATGAGGCCTATGGAAGCTCCTAAAAGGTACAACAAATTGGCTTTCTTAGAAAAGCTTAGCTTGCTACAATGCAGCAGTGACATAAATATAGTCAGACTTAACCTAATGATTACAGGGTTTGTGGTCAGTTTACATTACATAAACGTTTCCAAAACTGAGGTGCAAACTCTTGCTGCTAATAATCAATCAGTTTAGGGACACAAACATAGACTTTAAAATGGGAAGAGAAGCCTTAAAGCTCCACCTGCTGGCTCTAAAACAGAATGCAAAATAATCATTTTTTGGCTAATTACTAGTAAAATATATGTAGAAAATCTGCGCCCATCAAAATTACAATAGGGTGCAACATTAGCTGGATACCAATTCCAACACGGCAGAAAGTCTGCACAAAGCTGCATTTATTAAAGTCCACTATAGTAAAATAATAATACCTATGGTAAACAATCATAACATTATATTATTTATTGGAAAGAAATAAATGTTTCAAAACAATGTCAAGCAAATGGCATGTCCTAAACTTGATTAGTTCTATTCGGAACAAAAAAGTAAAACATGCATCTAAACCTTAACAACTGTTGTATTTATTTTCCTTTTTTTTTTTCCATGTTTTTTCTTTTATTTTTCCAGGTGATCCTACCAGTAACACACTTCCTGTCCTTGGGTGGAAACTTTCCCTCTCTTTAGTATATCAAATGAAGAGTTAGTTTGTATCTCTTCAAAAACTATCAATCTAGATGAGGATATGTGATAAAAGCTACAAAGTACTTCCCCATCTCTAAAACAAAATAAGGTTTACGTCAGGCTCGACACATAAAAATTTTAGAAAAAATATTTTTTGTTTTACGAACACAATATTACAATTACACATACAACCATGTGGTTCTACTAACCTTGTGCCAGCAGAAACTCCACAGTGGCTACGTGTCCTTCTGAAGCCGCAGTCATTAATGGAGTACGGCCCTGCTTGTCGGCCATGTTAACGTCCGCACCATGTGTAAGCAGCAAGTCAACAATCTATGAAAGAAAAAGTTAGTCAGTTTGCTCAGCCTTTGAATATTTTCCCATACAAACCAGAGAGACCATCGCCATTGTTACCTGCCAATGTCCTTGTCGGACGGCACTGAATATTGGAACAACGCCTCTCCGGTTAGGTTGGGATACTGCAGCCCCTTGTTCTAACAGTAGGCGACAGACCTCCAGCTTTCCACGGCCTGCGGCAGCTGTGAGAGCTGTGGGTAAGGGGACGAGATGAAGAATAGTTATTTAAGAAGAAAAGGACAGAATACTGAGATAGTGATGGATGATAAAGGGTCAGAAAACAAAGCCATGACTGAAACCGGGACATTACAATGACCTGATTACAGAATACCCAAAAATGTTCAGACTCTCAGCCCTCACCTGTCTCTCCCCACAGACTATCAAAGCTGTTGATCTGAGCTCTCTGTTCCTCTTCTTCATCCTTTTCTGGTAAGTCCAGGAGGTAAGAAACAATCTGAAAATTAGGACACATGTTAAATAGTGAACTGCTGTAGCATGTCCAAAAATAAAAATGATTTCAAATAATATTTAATAGTGCAGTGTTTCTCCACTGGGGTTCTGTGGTTCCCTCCGATTTCTCCAGAGTTTGCTAGGGGTTACTCAAGTAATAAGCAATTGGTGCCTCACAGGTCAGTTTAACTAATGCTCAATTTTTTTAGTGACATTTATCTTACTGGTCACCACAAGAAAGTACTCTAAGAACTGAAAGTTGTTTAAAGGTTACCTCCGTGTTAAAAAGGTTGAGAAAGGCTATAATAGTGGATGTATGTGATGATGAGATGTACTATCCCAAATCAGGGTTTGTTTTTCAAAGTCCTTACCAACAAATGTGAGAATGTACCAATACCAACAAAAGGACAATTTCTCTAGAAAAAACTCAGCTGAAAGAATATAATTTCCTTAAACAAACACATTGGCTGTTTGTTTTATTTCAGAAACAAATACATGAGTAAGGAATCAAATCTGGTCTTTCATTACAATGTAACTCTCTTTCCTTTATCTCATATAAATGGTCAGTCAACCCAAGGGATTAAAAAGTCCAACACTCCTCTTACTGGGCTCTTTTATCGTATCAAGGAATGGATCATTGTATCCATTTTACATCATAAACCGTTTTCTGAAGGACCTGTGTAAGTCTGACACACTCTCAAGATCATTTACAATGTACTGACAGCTGCTGTTCACTTACTTCTGACCTGTGTTCCTATAAACATCTATGGGAATGCAAAACTCGCTTGAAGCACGCAAAGCTTGTTGTCCTAGACCCTAATGCAGGTGCTATTTAAACTAATTTGGCATAACAGGGAGCAATATTTACCATCCAGCAGATAACCTCTTGCCTAATACACCTAACAATCTGGTGCCACCTTTCATTTAACGTTACACCTCACCTTTAATCTAAACTGTCACACTGTGGCATGATTAAACAAAGCTTTTTAACCTGCATTCCAGGGGCAAACAAGGCCAGACTTTAATTTCACAGTGTGAACTTAATACTTTGATACTTGATTCTTTGCACACATCTTGAGACAGAAGACCTCAAATGGACATTATGAAAGTATAGACCCTTCCAATGTAGATTTTATTATTACAAATCTAAAATAAAAGATGGAAGAAAGAATACTAACAAATAAACTCCTGGGCGGTTCATTTCGGTCTGGATTTATGTCTAAAAGCGGTGCATAGTTTTTCATGAAAAATTATTTTACAGTATATTCTAACAGTATAAGAATAATAAAGTTTGAAACACAAAATCATGTAAAAAAATATATATATATGTTTTAAAATATTTTTTTTAAAAATGTTTTTTTTAAAAAAAATAAATATTATACTCATACTATTATAATATACTGTAAAATAAATTTTCATGAGAGTCACAATGTACTGCTTTTTGACATATAAATCCAGTGTACTGCATTCAATACAGTTATTTTGTATTGAATACAATACAAAATAATTTGAAATTCCCGCTGCACCCCCCCCAGTTCAACTAGAGGATTCTCTGCAGATTACTTACAGAAAAGTTCCTATATTCTTGAATGTCAAGCTGTTAAGAATTTGGAAAGTGGAAATGAGTGTGTGTGTTCTGTTGGAGGCTATGTGCTAATTCTTATTCTGTATTCTGCTTTAACAAACCACGGGACCAGTCTTGTTTAGACCTGATTGTTGTTTGAATGTAAGTAATACTCCAGGGGGTACAAAAGAAAAAAAAATAAAAAAAGAAAATTGTATTAGCCTATTTTGACAAAACTTTGAAATGAGTAGCACACATTTTTAATCATTTCATATCCATATATTCCTTTCCCATGAACCTCGGGTACCTTCTACTATCATCTCTAAATAGGCTTTGTCATTTTTCTTTTTATACTAGATACCAAACTTCTTACCTCTGAGTATCCCATGCTGGCAGCTGCAATCAGTGCTTGCTGGATTGCTTGACTCTTCTTTAGCACTCCCGGTTGTTGTCCAGCTATCGTCCAGTCACACTGAATAAGGTATTTCACTACCTCGAGGTGGCCCCTAAGAGCAGCGTGGACCAGCGCACACTGCCCGTTCTTATCCAAGAGATCCACCTGTAGGTGCAGAGAAAAGAGGAACAGATCAGATGTTTGTATTTATATTTATATATAAATTCTTGTTTAAATAGGGCTTGGTGAATGCAAACCAATGATTACTTGTCACATTCTGTGCCATTTACCTTTTTTCTTTTTCTATGTTGCCATGTTGTCTGGCAGTCATTCAACTGTCAAGTGAATAACCTGCAGGCTTGGGCAGGTTCCCAGGCACTGGGTTATGTGGGGGCGAGGACAGAATGTCTGCATAGTATGCAGCCCCTCAAATCAAGCCTGTGGTTTTACCTGCAGGAGTGTGCTGTGTGTATGGCATGTATAACATAATACAGCCACACAAAAATACAACATACCATCTAATTAATTCCTGGCAGCACTAAATTACATTTTCTGCATTGTTACAGTTATAGGACAGATGATACTGATAAATGAACAGTTCTGTGACTAGATATCAAAGCCACCAACACATGGAAACTAAACATATAAACCTAATTTTAAATAAATGTATTTTTGTAATCGGTTGAGTGCTCATTGATATTTATTGCCCTGCTAACCCCTCCCCTACCCAGGTTCAACTGATATCCCAAATTCTTTGTTTCTCCCATCAGTCCATCTGTATTCAGGGCCCAAAGCACTTCTATTTAAACATCAGGCAAGGTCACACGGGACCCTGGTCGTGTGTCCAATATCCAAGTACCAAATTATAAGTGCGATGGGAATAAATCCAGGGAATAGAGTAAGAAACTGAAACAGAATTGGACACATCACTACACTCTGTAATTCCTGTGGACTGAATCACCATTATCTTTTCACCTGAACTCCAACACAACTTCTGCTGCTGCTATTCTTACCTGCCTTTTCACCAAGCCAACTCACTGATTCTTCATATCTCACTCCTGGCACTCAACAAGCTGTTTTACAGCCTTACTACAACTTTTACTACAGCTGCCTGTCACACAGACTTTGCAACAGTTTAATGTATTCCTGTGGTTCACAATTATCTGTTACAATGTATCATTCACCCTGAGCGTTTGCTGGCTCTATTCCCTCTCTCTTCCTCCCCAGTCTGATACCTCCCTGTCTCCCTGCTCCTTCACTCTCC
This sequence comes from Pyxicephalus adspersus, assembly GCF_032062135.1. Taxonomy (NCBI): domain Eukaryota; kingdom Metazoa; phylum Chordata; class Amphibia; order Anura; family Pyxicephalidae; genus Pyxicephalus; species Pyxicephalus adspersus. The sequence continues at coordinate 13,167,757 of NC_092863.1, read as the reverse complement.
AGCTTTCTCTGTCTGTGCTCCTGCACCTACTACTGCTACTTTCTGGTGGCATCTCACCCAACTCTGGTCCCCCCCACAACCTCTCTCTTCACCCCTGACTCAACCTGGATGAAACCAAACTCCTCATATTCCCCCCTCGGATTCCACATCCACCCCCGACACTGTTATTCATCCCTCCCCTCAGGCACGTTGTCTTGGCGTCACCTTTGATTCTGCCCTGTCATGTACCCCTTGTATTCAGAGCAATTCCAGGTCCTGCCACTTTCACCAACGCAACATCTCCAAAAGCCACCCTTACGTGTCCCCCGAGACCACCAAACTCCTTGTACACGCTATTATCTCTTGTCTGGACTACTGTAACATCCTCTCCTCTCTGGTATTCCACTAACCCGACTCTCTTCTCTACAATCTTTTGTGAATGCTGCAGCAGACTTATCCATCCTTCCCACCGCTCCTTTTCTGCTGCATCTCTTTGTAGTTCTCTTCATTGGCTTCCAGTTCACCTTAGAATCAGATTCAGTTCTTGTCCCACTTACCTTTCTGACCTGGTAAAAAAAAATACACTTCTAGCCTTTCTTTTCACTCCTCCAATGACCTACTAATGACTTCTTCCTCACTCATAACCTCGTTGCATGCACAACTTTTCTAGAGCTGCCCTGACTCTCTGGAATGGTCTTCTTTGTTCTAATTGGCCTGCTCCTGCTTTCTTCTCATTTAAAAGACCCAAACTTGCCTACCCATCTTCTGTCTTTTAAAACCTTCACTACTTTCACTTACTGTAATCCCATAGTTGCATCTATGGTTTAATGACTTGCAAACCATCTTTGTAATAAGTTTACATTAACGATTGTAAAACAAACATATTTATCGGGCGGAACTTCCCTGGTTTTTATGATGTATGTAGCAAGGTGTGAACATCTCAGTATTGATTAAATTTTCAGAATCTGAAAGCATTACAACTCTTCAAAACCACTGTTAAATCATTTTATTATTCTGTAACAGACTTGATCACGCTCACCTTAGCTTTCCTCTTGCACAAAAGCATAGCGATAGTCAGGTGACCTGCAGCAGCCGCATACGCTAGAGGGGTCATTCCACTCTCGGAACTGGCATCCACATTGACCGCAAACTCGAGCAGCAGAGCCACCATCTCTGTGTATCCCAAATGGGCTTGAACACACAGGATGGGGGCATTGTTCAGCACTTCAGTTCGGTAATTAATATTAGCTCCACCTGTGATCAGGAGGCGGCTCACCTAAGGGATAACACAAAGCAATATCATTGAAATCATAGTTCTGAAAGTATGAAGAAACATTTTTTTGTAGGTTCTACAGTAATTGTTTTCAGTATAAAGGACTCACCTTGATGTTGGGAGTATAGAGATTTCTGAGAGATGCTAGGGCCATGGAGAGGCCATCTGTGCTGTAGGATAGCCACAGGGCTTGCAAGATAGATGAAGAAACGCCAACTTTCTTGCTGAGACCCTATAAATGCCAAAATGATGGCAAAATGCTGCATTATTTAGAACATTTCCTTTTACTTTTAACAAAAGTTCACAGACAAAAAACTTGAAAAGCAAAATATCTGACAGTTTTGTTTTTTTTAAGACTGTTCCAAAGAAGAACTGTGTATGATTCCCAAATATTCTCATATTTTATATGTTTAGCCCAATTTCTGTTCCTTATGTGTATTGGTCACATAAACAATACAATAAGGAGTCATCTTTGACTACATGGAGTGAGGATGGGATAAGTAATATAATGAGACTATGTATGAGTTCAGATCTTTATACTTACTCTTTACTTCTGTATCTCTGTGGTTCCCTCCTGAATGTATTATTACCCCAGAAAAAAACTGAATACAATGTAGTGCTAAGAATGGTATAACCATTTTTGATTTTAGCAAGAATATTTAAAATCATGTACCACTTAAGGATATGACTGAGGCGTCCTTTAAATCTCAGGTGCTAAAAAACAAATTTCTATTCTATTCTATCCCATATGTTAGGAATTATGCAATATAAATGCAAAGTTGTTAAAAAAAAAAAAAAAAAAAAAAAAAAAAAAAAAAGAGAAAGAAGTGAAAATATAGATATCCCTTGTATTCTACTATGACAGTATCCAGTTTTAGTGCATTTTGTACCTTAAAGATATGTGCTTTCAGTATGTGGTGCCCAAGCTCTATTGTTTGCTGTCTGTTCAGCTTCCCCTCCTGACGAGAGAACCAGAAAGCCAGCAGGATATGTCCACTCCTGAAAAAGACACGCAGGGTGATTACAGGGTTATCAAGGGCTCAATGTATGGCCAACAACGCCACAGGGCATAAAAGTATAACGGTGAACAATTTATCTTTCTAATTTGCTCCATACTAAGACAAATAATTAAAAAGGAATTCCTGCAACCCTGGACGGTATAGGATACACCAAATTGTACACATAAACATATTTAGATATTCCTACAAATAATATTATATACAAAGAGGAGTAAGATTTAGAGCTTTAGCTTAAAATGACAAATATAAGTAAAGGAAAACTACAGAAATACTAAATGATATATATATAATAACATTCAAACAGAGGAGATTGCAAATAGGCAGTTAGATCTTGAGCTTGAAATTCAGGATTTGCTAAGAAATACATTTTAGATTTTATTTTCACACTTACAACTGTTTGTCCCAAAAGTGAAAAATTCTTAAAGAGCTGCAAATATTATCAGGAACATTGCTAAATATAACAAGATGTGTTAAGTTTACATGTTTTACAGACACTGCCACATAAAAAGCTCTAATTACTCCCTAGCACTGTTTGTTTCCATTTTCTAGTCTCAGATTCTCAATAAAAACAGTATTGTCTTTTGAAACTTGTAAGAAATTAATAAATAGACTAATGCATAAATATCAGCAGCAGAATATGACAGATAATAATAGAACCTTACATCGAGTCCCATGAAGGCTTAGGTAGAAGTTCCGAACTGAGATCACTGTACAATACTAAATATACATGCCTCATATACATACACTAGGCCATAACATATGGAGTAGAGACAAATAACTGGCAATACTAAGCAGACATAAAACTTGCTCACCTTGGGTCACATAGAAACTTGGTCTTCTCTCCATCCTCTCTCCAAATTAGCCATTCCCTGAAGGAAGGATGAACAAACATTCGAGTCAGGTCCCTTCTTTTAATGAGGAACATAGATAGGTTCTCCATTCGTTGTTGAAAGTCCTCCCACTCCAGACCTCCATCCACACTGCCTGCATTAATGGCCTGGAAGATGTGCTCGTCAGTCAAGGGATGAAGGGAAGCTACCGCAACATTGAGAAGAGGGAGAGCCCTCTCAAAAGAGGATTGGGTTGGGAATCTCATGTTACACTGTAAGAGGTAGACCTCTGACAGAGACACAGGAACCACCTTATAACTGGAGCTCTTGAGTACAAGGTAGCCCTTTTCTATAAGGTCAAAAGTAAGCTTCAGGTACAAATAGGAGCCCTGGCTCAAAGTCTTTAGATGGGAACTGAGCTTTCCAAATGTTGTGTTGTCCATTTTTCCATTAAGGGAGATGTTGTTCTGGATTTCGGAGCTGCTGTGAATGCGTTGCAGTATGTAGGCCTGTAAATCCTGATCTATGGCCTCGTTTTCTTCTAGTCGGTCCAAAAATATACGGTGGAAGGGAAGCATTTTGGTAATCTCCTGTTATAGGAATAAATCAAGCATGTATAAGGGGATTTGTGCAAACATTTCCAACTATTACTTGTGGTTTCATGTAATTTCCTCCCATTGACTGATAATAATCTGATAATGGTAGGTGATTGATTGTGGATGATGGTGCGCACACATACATTGTGATGAATTTTGGGAAATTATGTCAATAAACCCTATTATGATGATCAATATAAAAGTCAATGAGTGCAGTTGAAATGTGAGTGATGGCTAAAACCCAGAATTAATAATGGAAGACCCTACAGAGTAAAGAGAAAACAGCAGAGTAATAATGTGGTGACTTTGAAATATGGGGGAAAAAATAGGATACATGAAAAGTCAAAATCTAAAAAAATAAAAGGAGGGAATTTTCCCCGGACTTACTAACCTGCAGGGTTGTTCTCACAGTCACAATAAGTTTCAGCCAGTGGGGGAACTTTCCTATCATCTTGCTCAGAAATGACACAATAGTGTCTCCATAGTCCGGCTTGTGGAATTCTGCCTCATTAAGCCCATCTATTAGAATGATAAAATCCTCATCGGGAATCTTTCGCTCTGAGAATAAAATAAATTGTATTTAGATATTGCAGGTTAAAGAAAAGTGTTTGTTAGAAGTTGTGTGCAAGGTGCTTTAATATTTACCTTTGTATAGATTTTCCAGTGGCTCTAGGACACCCCTACGAAATGAGGCAGCTGGATCCTGCACGCAGGAGCGTAAGCTTAGTAGGCTTTGCAAGTGTGGTTCACGCAGCAGCTGTTCTCGGTAAGCTACAAGCTGGGGGGCACGACAGAGCAAGGCAGCCACGTTGTGAACAAACTCGGGGACTAGGCAGGTATATGCGTTATCTGCCTGGCAGTAGTGATACGCCACCACCTGGAGACCAAAAAAACAAAAGCGTTCTCCCTTTAAAAAAAAAACGAATTCAGTCATGCAAAGGAAATGCCCTGCCTGGCGCAGTTTTAGCAATGCCTCCCGTAACTACAGAACTTTCCATACTATTTATACCTTTACTGCCACTACCTACCACTAGCTTACTCTTAGGACACTTCTACAGCATTCTTCATGCACCAGCTCCTCAAATTACTGCACGGTTCATGCTCTAAATGACACAGTCTGCTTTATGCAAACTGGAGCATAGAAAGTCATAGCTGTTGCCCATGTAAGTAGGGTAATTCATTATGCCATAGCTGTATGGGAGATTAGAGAACTGGTGCTAAATCTCATAGGATCAACAACTCTGTTTTCCTTTACACCAGGAAATATAAAACAAACAACTCGTATGTATATAGGCTGCTTTTTAGATCATGTCTTCCCTTCTCTGCCAGTACTAACTACCATGTAGCCGTCTATGCTCTGACTCACCTGGCTGCATAACAGCACAATACTGCAGTACAGATTTTGTACCAGCTTTTCATGCAGTGTAAGTCAAACATCGCCTGCTTAGACTGCAGCACAGACTTGTTTCAGAAAACAATATAAGAATTTCCTCACTTTCGAAAACAACACGTGTTCTAATTAATCATTGTCCTCGTTACCTGTGCTGCTATCCTTCTCATGGATTCTTCCTGCCGTCTCCGCATTTCAGGAGTTCCCGGACAGCTACCACTGGAAATACCAGTATGTGTCTGTCCTGGCTGTGCAATTTCACGATTAGCCTCTGAGTCTGTTCCAAAAAAAACAAAAAACAAGACATTAAACATCTGATACAGGTGTTACATTTACAATATTCTAATATAATCTAAAAGGAAACGGTCAGTTTTTTTTCGTTTTACAGTTCTCCCACAAACAGTTTTTGAAACTCACGCTTTGGCGAGGCATGGGGGCTGTCGGATGCTATCTGTCTCATACGTGTCCCATGACAGCTCAGCGATACCAGCCGAGAAATAATAGCAGTTTTCCCAAAACCTATGTTGCCACAGATTACTACACCCCGATTCACACTCTCGTCTTCGCTCTGTAGCTGTGCATCAATCTCATGGAAGAGCCAATCCCGGCCTACAAACGTGGTGTCTGTGGTGATACTCGGCACCTCAAACAACAAAGGCTTCAGGGAAATGTCAGGAGGCCGGTAGGGAGCAAAGCGAACTAAGTAAAGAAAAAAAGGGATTGTTGTCAGAAATATAACTTGGGAGCTTTCATATTTGTTAGTAACCTGAGGAACAAAGATAATTTCACAAACAATTTCAGCTTTATCATCAAAACAAAGAGATGATGGCCGATTTCTGAGATTACTATAGTCTTGCCGCTCTTACCTCGTAGATCCTGTGGAGTACGTGGTCCGGCAAGGGTCTGTCGTGGCATTCGTAAGGAGGTACGTAAAGGGGTGTGTCTCTGCTCATCCAAGTATGCAAGGTCCTCCAGGTGTGCGGAACTGGTGGCTAAAGTGTAAATAATGTATATTTGTATGAGAATATAGAAGCCGAGAATATATTTCTTATACAGAATACCACAATGTCGGTAAACGTCATCCCCAGTCGTGATCTCTGTTAGACGCATGCTCAGCTAAACTCTACTTTGACAAAAAAAAAAAAAGAACACCGGGACTGCTGTATGTTTACTTCTCTATATTTTACCAGCAATAATCATTGTAGACCCCAACCAAAGGCACTGAACGGCATGCCACTGAAACTCACTTCACCCATCTATAATAGGACAAATGTGTGCAGGAGGCACCAGTGAAATAATTCTGTGCACATCCCTAGAAATTTATTATTCATTTACTACTGTTTTCTGTACTCGTGGCTTTTTCATAAAGCAGCAGATTAGTGTATATAATATTTAATATAATGTATATATAATTGTTTATAGTTTATATACTGATTTCAGATGTATTACTGCAAAATTATCCATACGCAGATCTCGTCCCAGGTCAGATCAACAGACTAATTACAGCCGTGTAGTGTGAGGTCTATTTCATGTCCACGTAGGGTACCGAGGTGCCTCACACTACAAAGTTGCTGCTTATCATCAAATTCTGGAATATGAGCTCTGAAACAAAATCTAACCGTGCCCGTGTGACCAATTGTAACACCAAGTGCAGTATAGTGAAATTACTATCATTTGTCCAGTGCTCAACATTTGTGTAAGCATTACCTCAAATTCTTGTGAAATCCTGGGGAAAATGTGTCTGGTATTCTCATCACTGGTCCCTGAGCCACATACTGCAGAATAAGGCTACCTGCATTGCTGCATAACCCCAGTGTATTCCTGACACAAATGCCTTACAAAAAACTACATGTTTGTTTATCAGATTAACTCTTTCCCTGTCCAAGTAGGAAAAACAGATTAATTAACAATAATGGTTTATTTAAGCTTGATTCATTTCTCTCCCACCATCTGCAGTCCTGTATCTCTTTTCCTCCCCCTCACACCCACGGAAAGAGAGCAGCATTAAGATTCTAGACACACACAGGCTCTGCCCCAATGAACAGAACTTTGTGCTCAGTACAATCATAGCAGTTCAGGACAACCCAAGCGGTGACCCCTTTTCTCACCTGCAACAGAATTGGGGCGGGGCATGAGGTAGAGTGGGATGGACTGCACGGACTGGGAGAGCCCTGTGTCCAGTCCCCTCTCGGGGATCTTGTTTAGGCTGAAGGTAGAGGCCATTATATTCTCATCCACCCGATACAGACTGGAATCCATAGACTTCTGAGGCTGTTTAATACACCCACGGGAACCAAGGTCTTTGTTGCTGTCTGCGCCGTACTTGGAACGGTCCACATTCTCGGAGTAGCTGGTCAGGGTGGCTGCAGGTAAGAGGAGGAAGTCAGCATTCTGTTGAACAACTACAATGTTATCACCAAGGTTCACTAACATTACCCAGTCCTATAAAGTGTTATTCTAGAGAAGTGAATCAGCTGCTTCCTCAGCTGGATGTTCTAATATCTGCACTGCAGGTTGGTAGCAGAGCATATTCTTTTGCAAATCACCATTCAGGGCATGTGTGGGCCCTGCAGATGGGAATTAACCGCACACGTGCACCCGCCAGCATGAATTTCATGCCAGCATTCTCATCATTGACAAATTTACTAAGAAAAATAATGGGCAATGTTGGAATCTGACACATCGATTCATAATCTTCGATCTTCTGCTTCAGCATGAGGCAGAAAAGGAGACTTTGTCATTCCTCTCCCCCTCCACTTCAGCAGCGGGAGTCGGAGAGGCAGATCGATAGAATCTTAAGGCAACGGCTTCCTTGTAGAAATAACAGCCTGCGTGCAGGAAAGCAGAACAAATACACAGACATTATACATCCAAACCACGGACACACTGCGTACGTCAGAGAAGCAGAACCCATAATACAGACATCATGGGCGCATCCCTATCGCCTTCCGCTGACAAAACAAAGACGCAGGGAGAAGTACATTTCTGACATTTACCTCTTCTTATACAGCTCTGACATTCTGCCAATATACAAGGTGTCTGATTGCATCTAATATAGAGATTGCCCACTGCATGACATCTACATTATATACAGTATATTCATGTTTAAGAATGTTTGATGTTTCAAGATAAAAGCTATGTAGAATACCAACCAACGGATACACCGTATATCCAACAAAAGAATTCATCACTCTTACCATATAGATAAACGTCATCTTTTGATATATACAGGAACAAAAAAGGTTTCCAACACATAGTATAAAAGGCAACATTATAAAGTTAAAGTATGTAGACTATACTAAATGATACATTACAGCCAAAACTTCCACATTTTAACATATGCATAGACAAGACATCATTAATACCTCAAAACTCTGCCTCACCCCCCCACACTTCAGTCACAATAAACCCTCCTAACATATTAACATATATATATCTTCTCTTCTCTACTTATACATACAGCGACCCTCTCTTCTGATAATAAAGTGTGAGACCGACCCCTCTATAGTAACTGAAAAGACTGACCAGCTATGGGCACAAAAAAGATCAAATTAACATCACGACAAATGCATGAATCTTATGCCAGTAATAGTGTAACCAAGTAAGAAAATGAGCCTTATGAATATGCAAACAGATGTTGGCTAAGGCCACAGAAGAAGCATAGTGATTGCTGAGGAAAGGGAAAAGCAAATGTTAAACTCTTTTACAATAATACCTGATAGGGACAGATGGGGGGATGAAGGTAAACAATGAAGTAAAAATTGATCTGTGTGTGGAGCAGGCTGGAGACGTGGAATGGAAGGACAGTGGTACCTCATTTAGGGCAGGATACTAAACCACCAGATAAAAATTCTGAACTACAAGACAAATACTTGGATATTTGATAAAGCCTGCTACTAGGAGAGGAGCCCCATGTAGATGGACAGCTATCGCAACTGTGAAACGTGTGAGAACTCTGCTATATGGTAGACAGAACAAGGCAGCTTTTTGATAATTGCATTTTTATAACCTAAATGATAACCATTTTGTTAGAATCATTCTCTCAATCAATTACACAAATCAATCAGCATATTATTATTTTTACCCACAGGTAAGTCCTGGCTTTTCTTGAGTGAATCTTCACCAAAGACAACATTGCCAGAGAGGAGCAGAGCTGACCAATTGTCATCAGAGAGCAGTAATCCCTGCTATAATACATCTCAAAACACCATTTCTTGGTAAGACAATGCATGACCAAGCAAAACCAAAGGTTAAACATTTCACTGAAGAAATGTAATAGGAAATATAATTATGGAATCCATAAAATGTGTTTAAAGTCTATTAACTCCTTTGGGCTCTATTTTCACCAATGGATTAGATATGCATAGATTTTACGGCCACCCCGCTGGTTTATCTTGCACCTCTGAATGCTAAAATAGAAAACCCTGGAAATAACACTAGAATATCCTGACCACATTGCAGTACTGTGTTGCTTTTTGTGTTTTCAAACAAGGATCTTTGCTTATGGTTTCCTTTTTAGTGTATGACAGGCACAGGAGCCCATAAGTGCAACGTGACTGATGTGGCAATAATATTATTGGTCTGTGATCTTATTTGGTTGTTGATATTTATGATGCTTCACATTCAACATGTTGCTTCTATACTACATATATCACATATTACCTGATTGATTGGTACAATATTTCTTATACCTTTGTATCTTCTTCCATTGTGCTGGCAAATAAATAATTTCTGTTATTCCCACTGAGGAGGTAATTTATTTTTTCATTTGATGAAATGTAGATTATAAAGTGGAGGAAGTAAATAGTAATAATTTTTTTTTTCTTTCATTTTTGCTTGTTATACAAATGACTCGGCATATTGGTAATAAATCTGATCATGTAATGAAATACACATGGGGGTGGTGGTGTTGTGTTTGCAGATTACATATACAGGCTTTGATTCCTGCTTTGCAGTGCTGCCTAGTCGTTGTACATTACTGGTATTCTCTAAACACAAATCTAATCATCCGCACAGTAGTTTATCCTATAATCTCAGCAGCTGTTTTTTGATAAGAAATTGAGTTGATATACAGAACTCCAATAAAAGCAGAATCTACAAATCTATATCTAAAATACAACACGGATCAGTAAGTAAAAAGGTCTATATCTCTGGGGCAGAAATGGCAAGAATTGGCGTGTATACTTCCCGACTCCCATCAAATCTACTTACATGGTGGGACCGACTTATAAAAAAAACAAAGCAACAGATAACTGAAGCTGTTGCCCAAAGCAATCAATCAAATGTGCTGCTTCTGATCTGCCCTAGAAAGACAAGAGTTGGGTTCTAATCAGCTGTTAGTAGCAACACCTTCACATTTGTTTCATTCATTTGAAGGATGATATTGGCTCTTTAGGGCACAAATATGGATGGCACACAGGATGAAAGGTAACATTTTTATATGAGAATGTGCCTACGGTTAGAAAAGTTGAACATCTGCAGCGGCTGAATATCTGGGTCACGGAAGGGGTTAACTTTAACACGGTGCCTTCAAGGGCTCTGAAGGGGACAACAGCTATGGATGGATAAGGCTAAACACATCCTGGGCACTTGTCTTCCCTAAAAATGTCAGGCAGGGAGACATTTGCCAGTTATCTGTAACGCTGGCACCAGCTGCTGTTTCTCATCCAACTTGCTCCATGGATAAAAGTGGTGCATACTACATGACACAGGAGAAGCAGCCAGGTATCTCAGAACAAAGCCAAACTAAAAGTCCGAGGCACTCATTAACCCTCCTCCGTAGGCATTTCTAAACATTCTAGTACTTAAATGAACATTTTAGTAGGACAAAACTTAAAAAAACAAAAAAACTGTGCCTTGAACAAAATGTGTGATTTAGTGCATGGTTTGTATGCGTTTCCTTCCTACTACGTCTGAAAATCATACTAGTAGGTTTAACCGTGTTTCCCCCAAACTGTTTGTTTGTAGATTACACTAACAACATATGACTATGGTGGGGACATTACATTGTGAGCTAGTGGATAATCTAATTAAAGACATTTACATGAGAGATCTTTTAGAGATTAGTGATCTCCTTCTGCAAATGAATGTTAGCTGGCTGTAATTCTGATCCTCAGTGACATAGGCTACGTACACACGTGCAATTGTTCTCGTCTGATAATCGGCTCGGGGCCGATATCGGATGAGAATCTTGCGTGTGTACTGCGCTCGCCGTCCATCGTCCGAACAACCGTTCTGACGAATCTACAGATTATGGACGTCGAACGATCGTAATGCAAGTGAAGGGAGAGAGAGCGCAGCGGGGTGCCGCTCCATTGTTCTCCCCCCTCTCCATAGAGCAGAACTGTGATGGATGTACAGCACTCGTTCATGCATCGTGCAGTGCTTAGTCGTCGGAAAGCATCGTGAAAGAGCCTTTCAAACGACAATTCTTGCACATGTGTACATAGCCTATCCAAAAACAGGTATGCAGATAAGAAGGGTCAAAATACCTGATCTGCATACTCTTCCAGGGGAAGGATTTACAATGTAAGATGGTCAGAGGATCACAAACTGCAGCCATAAAACTAGCACAGCAAGATGCAGGCGTGCTTCAATACAAAAACAAGCATGTAAAAATATGTGAACATAACATATAAGGAAAACATTAAAAAGTAGTTACAAAAAGTAAACTATACTTTCCCATTTACTGTTGTAGAATCAAAGAAATCCAATGTTAAAATGAAATGTCTACGGCAGGTAAGGTGTACATGGCAGACGTTCATTAGAACTGATTACAAAGTTGTGACCAGAAATGTGTGTTTGAGGCAGGACCTGTGAAGTGATTATCTGCAGCGTGCCTCTAGCATAGAAAAGGAATTATTACCCCTGAAGCAAATTAGGATATGGCTGTGTGTTTTTGGGGCAGGCAGGGGTAAGATCCTGTGTCTGTAGCAGAAGAGGGATAATGTGAGGACCCTGTGTCCCTGTAGCTGAGAAGAATCAATCATAGAATGAAAGTCTTTCTCTGGAAGGAAGGAGATTGATTTCTGTTTTGCAGGAGTCAGGCTGGGTAGTTTTTAGCCAAGCTTGGTGGGGACTGTTCAGTGCCGAGAGAGGGATTTGGTGTATGCTGGAAGACTATTAATGTGCACAGCAGATATGATAGCACAGGACTGAGGTCAGCAGGAGGCCTTATGAATAATAAGGAGTGTATGAGGTTGGTGGAGCGCTGTATTAACGGGATGAACATTGTATAAAAGGGGCTACAGTGCAGGGGGTTCAGGCAGAGGTGAGGGGTAGGAAATAAAGAAAGGGTGCCAACAGCCCTGTACCAACACCTAGGTCATACTTATCGTACAGCTCACACCAAGGTGGCCATAGATAGCAAACGTTCTATCTTCTTACAACTGAGACATGGGAGACGATTTACTTTACCGCATAAGCACTGCTGGCTGAATCTGCTGCTTTAATTACATGGGCGACCATCATGTACTGCAGATGAAATAATATGAATCGCGTTCTGAATGATAAAAAGGGAATTGCTGACATGCCTGCTCTACTCCTGCCAGTCATTCCTTGTTGCACCTTTTATGTGTATAATAATCTTTCTGGGAATTGTGACGATCTGAAATTGCCCCCACTGCAATCCAATAACTTGCTGTGAACAGACAACATGCCGTCAAAGGAGCTCTCCATGCAGGTGAAACGAGCCATCGTTAAGATGTAAAAACAGAAAAAACCCATCCGAGAAATTGCTACAATATTAGGAGTGGCAAAATCTACAGTTTGGTACATCATGAGAAAGAAACAAAGCACTGGTGAACTCGGCAACGCCAAAAGACCTGGACGTCCACGGAAGACAACAGTGGTGTATGATGGCAGAATTATTTCTGTGGTGAATATAAACCCCTTCACAACAGCCAACCAAGTGAACAACACTCTCCAGGAAGTAGGCGTATCGATATCCAAGTCTACCATAAAGAGAAGACTGCATGAAAGTAAATACAGAGGGTGCACTGCAAGGTGCAAGCCAGTCATAAGCCTCAAGAATAGAAAGCCTAGATTGGACTTTGCTCAAAAACATCTAAAAAAGCCAGCCTGACAGCTGTGGAAAATCATTTTTTGAAACCAAGATCAACCTTTACCAGAATGATGGCAAGAAAAAAGTATGGAGAAGGCTTGGAACAGCTCACGATGCAAAGCATAGCACATTATCTGTAAAACATGGCAGAGGCAGTGTGATGGCTTGGGCGTGCATAGCTGCCATGGCACTGGGACACTACTGTTTATCCATGATGTGACACAGGACAGAAGCAGCCGAATGAATTCTGAGGTGTTCAGAGACATACTGTCTGCTCAAATCCAGCTAAATGCAGTCACACTGATTGATTGGGAGGCGTTTCATAATACAGATGGACAATGACCCAAAACATACAGCCAAAGCAACCCAGGAGTTTATTAAAGCAAAGAAGTGGAATATTCTTGAATGGCCAAGTCAGTCACCTGATCTGAACCCAATGGAGCATGCATTTCACTTGTTGAAGACTAAACTTCAGACAGAAAGGCCCACAAACAAACAGCAACTGAAACTCATTCGACCAGGTACTTCAATACAGATGTGAGATTGACTAAACTGGCTGATAGCCACCCAGTGCTTATGGCTGCAATAAATCCATGTATTTGGTAGCACCCTCCTCATCCCTACATCCATCTTTAAGAACATGCAAGAAAATATCAAAGAAAAGGCAATCGGATTCTAAAGCTACGTACACACGTCAGATTTTTATCGCCCGATAATCGGCATCGGCCAATTATCGGGCGAAAATCTGCCGTGTGTACAGTCGGTGTCGTCCATCGTCCGGACGACCGACCTGCCGGATCCACGGACGATGGACGACAGCCGATCCTAATGAAAGGGAAGGGGAGAGCGCGCAGCAGGGTGCCGCTCCGTCGCTCTCCCCTCTCCATAGAGCATGAACGGTGCTGTATGTACAGCACCGTTCATGCATCGCGCAGTCCCTTGTCGTTGGAAAGGATCGTGAAAGATCCTTTCCAACGACAAAAATTGGAAGTGTGTACGCAGCTTTAGAGGACAAAAAAGCCATTAATGACAACATTAAGGTGTGAACTGTTCACATGAACATATCTATGATAGCCATGAAAACCATGTAACTCCTCTATTATACATCATTCATTCAAGTTTGACGCTTTGTGACCTCAAACACATCAAGTCTATCTGCCCACTTTATGGGGTAATGTTCATATCGGTTCTCTTACCAATAATGCCACTGTCCCTACTCTCCAGCGTGGAAGTGGGGCTGCAGTCTTTGGTTGCCCCAGTGGTGTTGGGAGGAGGAAGGGTGGAACACGGGCTGCTGGCAGGAGGAGAAGCGGTACTGCTGGTCAAGGTGGAACAGGGGCTGATCCTCTGAGTCACCGCAGAGCCCTGAATAGAAGTAAGGACAGTAACATAGTATGGTTAAAAAATAAATTCTGAAGTTAGTTGTGTTCAAACTGTTCAAGTCATAAGGCTGCCATAGTTACAGTCATATGTCCATCAACCACTAGCGAAATAAACATATCCCAGATAAAAACAATATAGATATAGTTGATCCAGAGGGATCTATTTGCTCCAACAAACAGGGAAAAAAAATTCCTTCGTGATCCTGTAAGGCAATTGGATGTTTCTTGGATCAGTCTCTGTTATCTTTACTTTAAATCTTTAATCCCCAGTTATATTCTGTGCTTCTAGAAAAGCATCCAGCTTTTTCCTAAAGCAATCTATAGTTGCTGCTGAAACTACTTCATATGGGAGACGAATCACTTCCTTATCTGGAGATTATATTTCTTGATAGGGAAGAGGGTTTTTTATATGGACCATTTATATATTTATCCACATCCCCCCCTTAAACATCTTTTCTCAAAGAAGAATAGATTCAGTTCAGCTAATCTCTTCTCGAAGCTGAGCTCCTCCATTCCTTTTATTAGTTTAGTTAGAATTTTTAACATGCACAGTCAAAGAAGTAAACTTAAAAAGTGCTAATGTAAATAGTAAAATTGTATGAACTAGCGATTTGATAAAGTAATACATTCACCATTTGGTAATTAATTAACAATATTTTGGCAATTTGGATTTCTCCTTTTTGGACTTTTCCTTTTTCCTTCCAGAATACATCCTTCATGTTCAATGCACTGGCTCCTCCGGTACAGTAAATCCTTTTAAGCAGATCTGGCTTCATAGCCAGCCAAAGGCAAGATATACCTAAAAAATGTATATTTTATTTTTTACTTTATTTCCAGAGCAATCCATCATACTAACTGAATTCGGTGCATCTTTGGTCACACATTCCTTGCTGCTTCCCGACCCACATGGCCTCTGTAAGCTAGTGAAACGTCAGGCCAATAAAAAGGCACAAGGGCAGGTTAAAGTGCAACATTCCAAGCTCTAGTCAGATTTTGCACAATACCACACCTAAGTTTGGATTCTTCCATAGCTCTTCCAGGGGCTATTTGCTCCAAATACAACACTTTGTCTATATATCTGTTCAGCAACTGATGGACGGTTTAAGCAAGTGACTCTACAACCCTATTTTAAAAGTGGCAGGGGGAATATAAATAGTTATTTACTTTTACATAGTCCACTTTGTTAGCACTTTAAAAATTTGATAAATAGGCATGTTATGTCTAATGTTGGGATCCACAGAAGGAAACCATGTTAGGAATTTAGTCAGGTATTCTGTTTTGGTCAAAGACTTCTCTGCAATCATTACCCTCACCTGATTCTCTTCCTGCCCCTCCATACTGTACTGTTGACTGGCAGCTTGGACCTCAGTGACTTTTTCTCCCAGGAGGAAGCCCAGTCGGGTCATGAGGGTGTTGGCAGCTTCATCGACAGATGGAGGAGGACCCAATACAGACTCCTCTTCTCCTAGTGAAACAAAAACATTGCCAAAGTTATTACCATAGACATTGTCTGTACAATCCTCCTAACAGCAGCAAGTTTTTCCTTCTGTATAACACATACACTGTGTGTTGCAAAGTGTTGGTTTTGTAATGATGAGAACAGGTCAGATAAGCATGGGCCTCTGCACCCAAAAACACAGAGAAAGTGGTTTGTACTGCATAATCTGGGGGTAGTGTGGTGTCACCCCCAGGTCTACTGCCCCCAGACAAATCCAAAACATAAATGGCAAAGCAACAGGTGAATGCTTCACAGGAAGTGAAAGCAAAGCCCGGTCACGTCATTGTAAAGTAAAGTAAAGTAAAGTACAAAGCTTACATGGGGCTACGGGCACCCCATATGTCAGCGATAGCAATTCATTCCATGTCCATTGTTGAACAAAGCAGAAGTAGAATGAACAAAATGTAAATGCAAGCGGTGGAAGAAGGGGTGGGGATTAAAGCAAACCTGTTTCTTTGTCCACAATTGTTAAAATAAAACACAGGTTTGCAGTAAGCGTGTTTGTGGACTTTGTAACCGGGAAAGCTTTGTTATACACATGAGGAGCTGTGACTGGGATAAGGGAAGAATAGTGACAGCTGTGTGCACATTTTAACACACAAAACATTGAGAAGAAGCTATATAAAACATCAAGGAGAAAGATGGAAAAGAAATAGTAATATAGGAGTTGGTATTATGAAGCAATGGTTAAAAATAAATAAATGATGATTAAACACACATACAATATAATGGAAGCAATTAGATTTTTATCCCTCCATTAATAACAAACAAACAACCCATATAATGCATAATGTCTTATTATAAAATGCACACGCACATATATATTTCCAAATTTTTATTCATGTTAAATGACGTCGTTGGGCCTTCCTTCACCAAATTGCTCATCAAAGCTTATGTAAGCAGTAACTGCATGACAGATAGGACAGGTCCTCTATTAAAATTTCAATGTTTAATGGAAGTAAGTCTCTAGGAACAGATCAATAGACAGGACAGTGCTTTATACATGTAAACCAGTCGTCTCTGGACTGCAGTGGTTGTGGGTCTGCACAGCAGACGGGTCCTGGGCATGACACGGAGCCGAATGTCACGTTATGCTGGATGACTCAATTCTGCAGCAGTTGCAGGTTGACTGTGTAAAGGATGCAGAAAAATGTAGCATCTGGAGGTCTGGAACTGCAATCATTATTTTCCCCTTTCCGGTGCGGAGATACTTGTTTACAAACCAGTTGCTTGACTGTCAGAGCATTGACTCCCCCGAATGTCACAAATCTGGTACAAATGTTTTCGAATCGTAGCGAGAGCACCCTGCAATCCCCGTATATGCAGCCATAGCCGCGCAGCTGAGGAAATAATAGTTAGAGCTTTGATTTCTTTTAATGATGGTGAAGGTTTTTTTGCATTTCATTATCCCACCTGTTCTAAAGCAATCAAATGCTGGGTGTTGTCAGTCTAGCATTAGCTACCTCATGCAGGCCATCACCCACAATGCTTCTGGGCTCACCGCTGGTTGGTTGCTATAGAAACTCTGCATATTTTATGCTGATTCACTTTGCAAGCTGTCAGTGAGCAGCCTGGCGGGGTGTAAGTGAATGAGAGGGAAGGGGTTGGTTATACGTCCGTTCCAATAATACTTCCCTTCAAGGTGGGTGTAGGTAAGGTGACTGACTGCTGACCATATGATGATGAAACAAACAAAAGAATTGTATTTTTTCAACCATAGGAAAATCACCTTTTTAACCATTTTTGCAGCTAGCAGATTCGCGCAATTTACAGACACGTTAGGAAGATGAACATTGCCTGTATAGAGCGCTGATGTTAAAGCACCAATGTAGACTGCAAACTGTGAACTCCGACCTGGAGCCCTGCGAGCAGAGTTACATCAGTTCTGCCGGTCTGTACACAAATCCTTAAGTCTGAAAACGCCTATTTCTTAGTAATTGTACAAAGAGAGATGAGAATTTATAACATGACACTACCGGCATCCTCAGCGCCATCTCAGGAAAATGCTAGCTGCTAAAATATTACAACCTGTCCAATTAAGCATCACTTCAATCCGACAACAGAGGGAGGGAGGTTGGAGAAGGTCTGCTGTCATCCATAGACAAAAATAATGTTTGCAAATCTATGGCAATATAACTAAAATCACTCAATAGTTAGTTATCTATTATCTTATAGGTACAATAAACCTATGTTCTATCAATCATTCCAGTCAGTCACTAGACTTTTACGGCAGCCATGAATATGCTCCAGGAAGTATCCCCTGCCTGGTAGAATGCTCTGAGAAGGACAAAACCAAAGATGCTTTAATATGCAAACTGCAACCAGTTCTCCCACCTCAGTATTTGTCAGTCAGGTCACCTTATAGTTACACAATATGGGGGCCGGCCTGAGGGCTTTATCCTTAGCTGGTAGATCCTTCTGACTCTATCACTTGAATGTCACCATACATGTGCAGAAGGCACCTCAAGGTACCATAATGCCACCATTCCTGGAAGCACTTAAGATGCGTCCAGTAAATGTTTGGGACAATGTAGCACTTTGTAGCAAGAATTTTTTTTTTTTTTTATAATAACCTTAGACTTTTCCACCAGAAGGATTCATTGGGGACCGAAAGTGCAGAGACAATCTGTCACTCTTTCCAATGTACTTGCAGAAAAGAGTAGAATTATGCTGAATCGGTGACAAAAAAATGTCACCAATAGCTTTCAGATGGTAAACTAGGAGCATTTGATGAAGGCAACAACCAATGTACCATCTGGTTTATGTTAAGGTGCACGGTCCAACGCATGTCCTTTCCTTTCCTGACTCATTTGACTCTGAACACTATGTGTTACTAGCAGAAAGTTTACTTACCCAACAGGTATGCATCAGTGTCCAGTTTCTGAGATGAGCCGAGGGTTGGAGATCCAAGTTCAGACTCTGGGATTCTTGGGCTCTCCACAAACTTTGCTTTCCTCAGTGGGGCTAAGAGGTGCAGATTAGAAGTGTAAAGATCGGGGCAGGAGAAGAGTTAGTAGGAAAAGAAGAGAAAGATAAAGAGGGAATAGGATAAGGTAAAAAAAAGAAAAGAGAAGAGAGAGAAAAAAAGGCAGTGAGCACACTGAGCAGATGGAAACCGTTAACAGCAAACACACTGTCCAACATGGATCAGGTTACCCCTAAATTTTCCCCTCTCCTCTTTTGTGTACTGGAAAAACAGCCGTGTGTCAGCCCTGCATTCTTTTCTAGGGATATGTGCAGAATGCATTCCCCACAATGACACTGGTGAAGTACTGACAAGGATTAATTGTATATAAGCATCAATAGAAACTGCTAATTAGGATTAAAAAAAATGAATGAATGCGCAGAATGAATGAATGATGTGTAATTGTATCCCCTACAGAGAAAGATCTGAACATATATTACTGTGCATACATGTTAGAGCAAGTGATACAAAACATGCTAAACACTGATCACAGTAAAGTCCTAAAACAATTCATCCCTATAGCAAAATAATTTAAAGATGCCTAAATTGGATAGTGTGGGGCACTAGTTAGAAGAGACCGTGACTGTTCTGTTAAACAATTGCCTCAATCTATCTGCTGGGGATTTCGGTTTCCTCTGTGTACTCTGCATGTGCTGAATGAACAGTGCTGTGCATATTCACAGCTCGCTCCCACATGTAGAGAATGGAGACCGGGATCATGTAGCTTCAATACATATGAAGGTAAGGGAAGCCATCGGTAACTGCCAAACGGCTAAAGAAAGAGGAGGAGAAAAAATGGCGGCCAAGTTAAGGGAATAGGGAAAGAACACGAAACTATCGGGAATGGAAGAAAGCAAACCCAGAGGAAATAATGTGCAAGATTGCCGTGTACTATATGGCAATGGCTGAATCGACCTTCCACTAAATTCCCAGAATCTTCTTCACTTAACGGCTGACAGTGATATTGTGTATTGGTAGAATTGGCCATACAATTTAGAGGGAATTCATTATTAAAAAACACAACTGCCAGCTAAAGCCATTCAGCTTGTTAGCCTTTTGCAATCGGTAGGATTCCAGATGCAACAGTTTGACTAAAAAATCTGGTAAAGATTAGGATATACATTCATTCAGTAAATGTCATAAGATAAACTAGCTTTCTGATTCAGACTGTATATATCATTTCCTCTGGAATTTTCCATCCATTCATTAATCAGAAGATAACAAATACCACACTTTATTCCTACTGGTAAGTGTGCAACCTGGGAATTATTCCTTGCGGCTGTTGTCAGAAGGAGTTGTCATTCTAACCCCGACAGGTCAGTGGATACCTAATGGTGGGGATTTTCTATACAGATTGCTTAGTGGTGAGTTTGCCCCTGTGTAAGTGAGCTCCTGAAACTAGCCTATGTACTGGGGTTCCCCCGAAATCATTCATCAATCCATCCTGGTGGATTAATGAGCAACCGAGCGGGGATGACCGCTATGTAACCCAACAACCAACACTGAGCATTGCAGCTCAGTTATTTTGACAGCTCGAGCAAGTGATCAGACCGGTAAGAATGCTTATTGCAGAAAGGACTACTTGCCTGATTGCAACATTTACAGTAAGATGAAATAAAATGTTTAGACAATAATAAGGAAAGATGTTTCCTAAACACGAATACCTGTTTTTCATCCATACTCTGTACATTCACTCATGTATCCATGCTGTGCTTCCTACATTAGTATTGCTGCTATTATGTCATAATCATCTTTTTCACTCGCTGCCAGTTTATCGGACAATAACTAACTGACACTAAACCGACTTTTTGTGAAACTAAACATCCAATATGCTCCCTCTAACCCAGTGATCACTTTGGTTTGGCTGTAAAAAGCGAGCTCAAGAAGAGTAATTAATATTCTGGGGAAGCAGAAGGCATTAGCTTCCTAAAATAAAAATAAGTCATTTTTTACTACCAACAACCATGTCCTTTTGGATCTGATAAAATGCAAATATTAATGATAGCTCCACTAATACAATACTTATTATTTTGTGGTATTAGGATTGGGTGTTTTATATGGCATGCATCTGCACTTATTGCCAAATCACACTTGCATTGCTGCATCGCATGAAATTATTGTAAATTCTGTAGAATGAAAAGGAGTAGTGTACGCTATTGTCATTGTCATTAAACTAACTCTGAGCACTGTGCCTAAAACCACTAATTTGACGTGCTGTAAAAGCCAACGAGGCCTGCGTGCTCTATGCTGTCTTTCTGGCTTTCGAATCCTTACCCCTGACTGAGCCCTGACCCAATTCTACACACAGTATTTTAGCTACATGTCCATCAAAAACAGATGTTTTGTCTGAACTCTCCTCCCCGAGATGGTGCACAGCACCCCACTGCTCCATAAATGACAATTTTGCTTTAATGGATTTCTCAAAAACAGGTAATTGACTAATCAAAGCCATTCTTCTCAAAAGACAAACATTAAAGTGTCCATTCATGAATCCAATGACTGTCAAATACCTCAAAGATCATTGATCATATGTCACCAGTGACTAACAGAATTGTGGCCGAATATTGAACAAGTAAATGTGCTTACGGATACAAAGCGTTTGATGCTCAATTCGGCCAATCTTGGATAGAGCTGATCTTAAGGTTAATGAATAGTTGTCAGAAAACCCAAAAAGCCTTGAAGGCACAGCATGAGAGCCGTGGTCACATTTGATGAAAGACAGAAACCAAGATTTTGGTTATGGGTCGCTTTGTATTGGGACTGTGTAATGCTGTAACCCAGGGGTGTCAAACTCAAATACACGGTGGGTCAAAATGAAAAATTTGACAAAGTCTTGGGCTAACCTTGATATTTATTGAAAAAATATCTACACTTGAGGAAGGTGGCTTTATTAAATATTAACATTTAAAATTCTCCCCAAAAACTGGACAGCCAAATGGTCGACCCAGGTTGGAGGTTGCCTATAATTTTTATTTCCCAAGTGACAATTATCTCAGTTTTATAGTCAATCCAGGCAGGCAATAAGAATAGTAAATGATGAGTTTCATTTTCCTTGAGGTTTCCTTCCAGAGAATTCAGAAATATACTGGTAATTCTTTCAGCTTCATCTGAAACTAGCCCTGAAGCAAGCATCTGTGGCGAGAACATTAGATTGTAAGCTCAACTAGAGCATGAACTGATGTGAACGGTTCGGTGTACTCACTCTCTAAAGCATTATATAACAGGTTGGTGCTATTTAAAGGACAATAGTGCAGCAGTGGCACAGGTCTGCAGTGTCATCCTGCCATTGTCCATGGTGCTTGAAGAACTCGGTTTACTGACAAAGTTGTGTGATGAACAGGTGAGCCCACAATATGTGTGGGGGTATTCACATATGAAAAGGAGAAAGTACAATGACATTACTAACTTACAACACAATAATGTGTGATAATCATCTAAATGACACATGTGCTCTTATTCTTCTGATAAAATTGTATTTAGAAAGCATTGCTCTGTCTTGAGTCACTGTTATTGCTGATTAAAATAAAATTAAAATGATTTCTTACTTTCCTGATCTTTGTGCCTAATCTGGGTTAGTGATTTCGAAACTAAAAGGCCAAGCAACTAGTCAGTCATTTCAAGAGGCCAGTATTGAAATTGTCACTTTGTGGACACATTGGCCCTGATTTATTAAAGTTCTTTAAGGCTGATCCAAGAACCTGAAATGGATTTTAAAAAATCATTTGGTAGCTAATGTTTTGAATCCTGGACCAGATCTATTCCAGGTTTGCTGGATCACCCAGCTTCACTTCTGAAAGTGCATTCTTCCAGCCTTGGAGAGCTTTCATAAATCCGGGCCATTCTCTTTACTGTCTTTTTCTCTGTTCTAAATATTTTATCATGCAGCGAGCCTGTGGACAGAGATGTTGTGATGGCGTATCTCCCCAGTTCATTTTCTAACAGGAGTTTGTTGCTATTCACATTTGATGGGATTTTACACAGTTAGCCTGGAATTCCTTTATTCTAGCTATTAGTGTTTACTATTCAGTAGGACATAAAATATTCACCAGAGGAAGAACCAACAGATATGTTTATTTGTATTTACAGGTCAATACCCCAAACAACGAAAACCTGGCTCCCAACTCCTTGTTGCCCATAGCATTATCCAACCTGCTTTTGTTCCACAATACTGTAATCTGTGTCAAACAAAAAAACAAAAAAACACAACAATTTAACCTATTTACTGCCCAGTTAGTCCTGGTAGCAGTCATTATCAATAGTTAGTTTGTGTCCTTTTCAGAATGTGAGCTGAACAAGTCAGAAAACAGCTTTGTATGGCTATAGTAAGTTAATTTGTTATAACAGAAGCTTCCCCATTGGTTTGCTTGGCAATTGGGTAAGCTCAGAGTCCTTTAAATAGTAAAAACAACTCAGTTTACTACTTCAGGTACTAATTTTTATACAGAAGTTTGTTCCTACAAGTAAGCATGGTCTAATAAATCTATTAAAAGTATTGTACACATTTTTACTTCCACTTTAATGATCGGCAACATTTCACCAAACAAACATGTGAACAATGTGATTACTTTTGGCTAAGTGACTAAAATATGAGTGTCTCTCTTTGAATATTTTTGATGTCATTTGTTTGTTTGCTAATGGATCTAATACACGAACCATATAACACTACAGAAAGTCTAGATATTATATACTAACCCTGTACTGTGTTATAATGTATAATCCAAAAGCATCAAGTTTTTGTTATCAGTCAAAGCAGATATCTGCCTGGTTTGGGTAAATACATCACTGAAAATAAGATGGATAGAAAGACATTTGTTCAGACCATGAGGGGCATATAACGCTGAACAAACAGCTTGATACGTAAAAGAGTCTGCTGAGAACTCACTTCTCACTTTCAGAGGTTACAAACTGCCAGGTACAAGAAACAGGTTGCTAATTCAGCGCTCATAGAGTGAATCTTGTGGGAAGGGAGATGATGGGTGATTCATGAGTTAAACAGCTTTCATACAGACTAAGCCAATTTGTTTGAAAGCACTACAGAAGCTTCAGAGCCAGGCTGATTCTATACCGAGCTATAGATGAATCTGCAAAGGTTCAAAGATGAGTGAGTCAACACATTAGCAGTGAAGGAACAACATGTTCCTTGGTAAGTGTGCAGTAGGGTTCAGCTAGGCCAAGAGTCCAATGGGGCTAAATGATAATAATTGGAACAAACAATACTAGTTTTTTTCCATCAACAGCCACCACAGACAGCTCTTCTATTATCACAACTGACATAACTATCTAATCCAGGGCAATTACGTGTTTTGAAAACAGGGCTAGATTAAAATCTGTCTACTATAATTTAGGCTTTTTTATATGAGTGACTTAGGCTGCACACACGTGTCAAATATTGTCGCCCAAGTTGAACAATTGTTTTAGTATACAGCTAGCCCCCGATGTTGTTCATTGATCCGTCCTGCCAGATCGACTAATTGGGAATAGCTGCTGTGCATTCCATAGAGAAGTCCACTGCGTGGTACCACTCGCTCGTCCAACCCCCACCATAGAACAGAACAACCAAAGTGTACAGCGAATGTTCCTTCATCTGCCACTGGAAACAATCAATCAAGAAAGATAATTTCCAGTGACAGGAATGGGATGTGTGTACATAGCCTTGGAAGGTAAGGTTTCTCAAGGTGAAGAAATATTTGTAAGAGGTCCAGTGGCCCAAAAAGGAAGTGCTGCATCACATCAAGCCCAATTCTCTTTTATGACTTTAATAGTGAATGGCAGTGGTGCTCATGGTGACATATGTGTTCCCTTTGATCCACAGAATAGTTGATTCCCAGTGTTTTAATGAAGGTTTATTTATTAATAGTAATGCGCTAACAATTTGAGCAAACCTTTATCATTTGCACTCAAAGAGAAGGTTCGGATCTGCTTCAGGATCAAGCAATCCTGCATGGATTCCTGCTTGGTCACTAGAACTGCAGCACTATTCTTAAAGAACCAGAGTCTGAACATTTCACAGCTTTGGTCATACATGCAATACAAGCAATATGTATAGTGCTGCAAATGTAATGCAACATAACTTCATGGACATAGGCAAACTTTTTTTCCCGGGAGGTTTTTGTAGGGCCCCAAAAATCTAAATCTCCATCATCCTTCAAAATTGCCAAATACATTATTATCTAAATGGTATTATACCAAATGCCTCAATGGGTAAAATGTCTTAGAAAAAAAAGTTCAAATTTCAAATAACCAAAAAGTAAAGCAATGATTGCTTTCATCTGTAAAATACAAGTTTTCCCAAATATATATTGTGTGTGTATGTGTGTGTTGTGTGTGAAATTCCCCCACCTACTAGATTGTAAGCTCTTTGGGGCATGGTCCTCTCCTCCTGTATCACTGTCTGTATTAGTCTGTCATTTGCAATCCCTATTTAATGTACAGCGCTGCGTAACATGTTGGCACAATATAAATCTTGTTTAATAATAAGAATAATTGACTGAGTAAATTAAAACTGTATGTTCTTAGGATACATTAAAGTAATCCTGTTATTGTCATCTCACAATAAGAAAAGTGTTTCTTACACATTTCCTTATCATATTCCTTATTACAGCTGTGTACGAAACAATATTTCCAGTGCTCCACCACCCAATCCATTGCTGCAGCTCTTACAGATCTGTATACACAAACCAGGTATTTTGAAAATCAGTATTGGCATATAACAAGGCATGTTACCAACATTCCTAACCCCACCTTGATGGTCCTCAATTTACATGTTCTTCATAAACCGAAAATTTGGGTTTTTGGTGGTATGTGCAGTGGCAGACTAGGATGATGGGCAGTGGGGTAATTGTACAATGTGGTGCTCCAGGGTAGCTACCATAAAGATTTGGGTTTAACTTTGTGTCATGAGTTATACCGGGACTGACACTGTGACCAGGAAGGTCCTAAAATCTTTGACATTTAAAAGTATGTATTTGGCCAGTTAAAGTATCCAATTAGTTCAACATTTCAACAACTCTTGTGTAATGACTCGTTTTTATTGCAATTTACTTCCTGAAAATTAGGCATTTTGGTAAAATAGAAGACAGTGCAAAATGTTTTAGCTCTGGAACACATGCAGCAAGAAAATGGAGCAGATCATTTTGTCTGACAAGACAATGGGCATAAAAGTTTTTGTGCATCACTCACTCATTACTACACAAATATTACTAAAGATTAAGAACACAAACCACCGGTTTACAACCCCTCACAAAAATCGTTACATAGTTACAATGGAAATTAGTCTGAAAAGAATAAAGACATATGTCTATCACATTCAACTCCTTAGCAGGAAATCAAAGCAAGAGCAAGGCATCTTGTGTTGCTATTTGACAAGAAAACTGTTTTTTTCGCTATCTGGAGTAAACCTATTACTCTGCTATTACTTATATAATATATAGAATATATATTCAACATTATACCAAGTCCCAAGTGTCTAAAGCAGGCAGTATCCCGATTATTTAGCCAATACTACATAGTCGGGTACAAAAAACAAATTATGAAGCACTCTCAGCTATATTCTGATGAGCAGGGTTTGATACATTATACAAAGCATACGCTCCAGATTTCATTTTAATGTAATGTAGTAACTACAGTCATATATATATATATAGGTGTCACACTTGGAACAAATAAAAGTAGTGATATTCACTATCCCATGAATGCATTCTGCTTTGTCCCCTGAAAGGAACACATTTTTTCTGTGCTGTATCAGAATCTTGGTTTTAAACCTTTCTTCAAGTAGATGGATACAGGGTTGCTTTCATCACCATGATCTATTCAGAATAGGAACACATTTGCTATTTCTCCATGATATAAAATGCAGACCATATTGCAGAATCCACATTTGAAAGCATAAACCCCATATAGATCTGTCACACAGCATATCACTTGAGTCTCATAGAAATATGAGAAGCTGCCAGACAATTCAACCCACTGCAGGTAACCCTAAGCTGAAATAACAAAGTGGAATTTTATATTACCGGGACATTGTGCAGGAGCTCACAAAGTCATGCTCACAAATAAGGTTCTCTGTTCAGCTTGCCTAACTCTAACATTTGGAGATATGACTAAGACATCTTCCCCTGAATGATTAAGGGACTTTATGGCTGCAAAGGCAACACCCCAAATTGATATAATCACTGCAGTGTTGTTTTTTTAACACACTTTCAGTAAGTCGGCTTTCACATATTGATACATTCTGTATTGCAGCAATGCGAGACATTCTGTGATTGGCCAAATTGGAGAATTGGAAGCATAAGTGACAATGTCAGAGCTGGGTGAAAGCGGCAGGTCTTGTGCTTGTAGACAAAAAGTGACAGCTAAGCTAGAGGGACTATATTCTATAAAAGTTTGAAGGAATAAACAAATACATTTTGTATTATCAGTGTAAATTTTAGAGACACAAAAGGAAAGAAAAATATTTTGCATGGAACATGGGAGGGATGTAATTGAAAAGATGATGTCTTCACACTTCCAGTACTAAGACGCAATGCAGACAGATGGTGTCCCTGTCTCCTCGTCAAAGCGCTGCTAATGTGCTTTATTTTGCATCAATGTAAAAGCAGGTAATTTTCCATGTGCGAAGATATAGTCATATATACGCAGTTACTGAACACATCCCAATCGCAGGCAACCAGCATTCCTGACACTGCTCCAAACACAAATAACCTTTTTGATCTTGAAAAGAACATTCCAATCCAGCCCTAGTGTGGCCAGCGTAAGTATATATAGAACTTGTTGACTAACAAAAGAGTAGCACAAATGGAAATAGGATTCTTGACCGTGCCAAGAGAGCTGTCTTCATTTCAATCAACGAGGAATAGTAGAATCATATTCTGTCAATCTTGTCCTATATACATCTCGTATGAATACACAAACATGCCTAAATGTTACGAGAAAGATTTCCTACATATCTCTGAAGGACAACTGACATAAAGTCAGATCAAAATGTTTTTAATTGACAGAAGTATCTGTGTTTGTTTAGTTACATGAGGATTCACATTTTTGGATTTGGGAGAGGGGAGAATCCAACAGAATTTCTATTCTTGGCCATCCTTCAAAATTAAATATTAAGCCAACTAAGACTTATCTAATAGATTGTAAGTAAGTTCTTTAAAAAGAACAGTGCAAGTGAATTGATAAAACACTTTCTGTATTATTAACTTACAAATACAATCATTTCTAATACAGTTCCATCAATAACTTGTCACAAAGGTGCCTATGGATCTTGAAGCTTTGCCGACAACTAAAGTTATGTGATGGCATTTTGAAATCCTTTGTGAGTTACGTCAACAATGCAATCTTAACTTTAATGCACCAAGACTACATGCCTCCAAATAACACAAAATTGCTAAAAATGGACTCTCAAATAAGGGATCATCAGTAAAACTGACTAGCAAATGATACCGCTCGATGGAAATGAAAAACATTTCTGCCATTTAAATAACCTGTCAATCTCCTTTGCTTAAGAGGAAAAAGTGAGAAAAAAAGTGGATACCAAAAGAAAACAGCATAAAAGGTACTTAAAACAAACACGAAAAATGGCTCTTTTTGAATAGGAGGGAGGCTGGCATTTAAACAAACGACGCTTTAAGGTTTGGTCGTTCATTCATGATCTTTCTGTGCCTTATCTACCAAGTAGCACCACTACCACTTCTGGCAAATGTCTGCTCTGCTAGATTACCAGATTGGGCCTGCCTCCGATACACATTATAATAATATTAAAAAAGTTTTAAAGATTCTAAATTTGAACTTAACTTAAAATGTTCAACAAAACAGCTGCATAGTACGTTTCTTATGTCAGCAAATGCAAGCTGTTTTAATACAAATTCGTGGCACAGTCTGGGCAAGCGAGGAAAGCCAGGGAACCTACTTATGAACAGTTGTTTCCAATTTATTGGGTCTTATCAACATGAAGGCGGTTTGTGGCCAACGCAAGCTGGATATTGTCCCTGTATGAAATACACAAATGAGTTATGATGGGAACAGGACTGATTAGAAATCGGCAGAAGCTTTTCTACAAGAAATGAAATTATCTGAAAAGCCCCAAGCTAAAGTTGAACTTACATTTTTACAATATGTGTTGCAGTTTTTAGACGTTATCGATGGCACAGAACTTTGAGAAGAAGCAAAGTTGCTGGGCTCAGAAACGGCAAGTATGTAAACTACAAATTACATTAGGATTATTTATTATAGGCACTAATATTTAAATGCTCTCAAATTCCATGAGTGAAATTAACGACACGATCGTTCGTAGATATTGTACACACAATAGATACGATCGTTTGAGCGATAGAGGAACTATGTGCACGACAGGAAAGTGAACCGACGTTCGTTCATCACGCATGCTCTGAACATGGACGATCAACGAACGACCGTACACACGAACGATGATCAACGATCGTCGTCCGATCCGCCGGTCCGGTCGTTCGTCGGCGTCGTTGGTTACTTTTTTTACGAACGATTTTTGCCCAATCGATCGTTCGTTTTGAACGATAAAAATTGGAAGTGTGTACGCACCTTAAAGCCTTGCATTTCAAAGTTCATTGTCCACCATGGATGCCACCAGCATGGAATTTATATCTTTTTTTTTTTTTTGGTTTTCTCCCAGGGGTCTGGTTTTCCGCCACAGTGAACTAGTAGGCATGACATCTTTTACATTTCACTGGCCCTGTTTGAGCAGGAATATAAGATATCGGCTACTTTGAATGTTAAGAATTGCATGAATACCTTTATGGGCTTAAAATAAAGTTGTAAAATAGGTAAACTATTTATAATTTACTGAATAAACATAAAACAATGTACTTCAAAGGGTGGGTTTGTGGATTAGTGGATAATATTATCGCTTTGCGACACAAGAGCAGGTTTAATGGCTTACCCCGTGAACAAATGGCTTTAGATTATATTAGCAACGTTCGATTTGGAGCTCTTTCAATGGACAGGTTAATTACGTGACTTTGGATTAATGGTGTTAGATATTGGAGATAAATACATGAGAACAATAATAAAAGTGTTTCTTTTGTTGATCTTGATCTTAGCTGGAAACTGTATTCTTGTTTCACTGACAGATTGCAAGGCAGGATTTGGATGTTGATCAGAAATAGCCATTATTTCTTAGCATGACAGGATGCCCTGCCAGCTGCTAGATGGCAAGGACATAGGGCTGGAACAGTCCTATGCCTGAGCTAATTCAGCAAAGAGCATTACAAACTGCCTTCCTCCTTGAGATAAAAGTGTTTAAGTGCTGCAATGTCATTGATCCTGCATAATATGATAGGATAGCTGCATTAAAACCTGGTTCCTTGCTAATATTCAGTTTTTGGTTAATTGCTTATCAATCAAACTGAACATGAATCTGGAAGGGCAACACTTGTGATTAACCTGCAGTTCTGTCAGATTTGCTTACCAATAAAATTCAGAAGCTGACAATATGGAAAGATCCCACATAACATACACTAAGGCTGCATACACACGTGCAACAATTGTCGTTGGAAACAAACATTCCACGACAAATCATTCGATAATTGTTAACTAAAAAACGCACGACGACACCGACCGATGAGGAATATCGCTGGAAACAAACGACCGTCCCAGCAGATCGGATTGAGCGACAAACGCTCGTAGTCTATTGTGTGTACGGTCGTTTAGTGATCGTGGATTGTTCTGTGATACACTTTCTCCAGTACATGTCACTTCCCGCATCGTTCAAACAAACTGATCTAGTGCGTATATTATTAGTAGAATAAATTTGAACGATCTTTTCGTTTCAGCATGTACAGAATTGTTCAAAATAACTGGGAATAATCGTTGATCTTTCATTTTCAAACGATAATTATTGCACGTGTGTACCAATAATGCACGATGCATGAAGGAACGATGTACATACAGCACCGTTCTGCTCTACGGAGAGGGGAGGGGGAGAAAGACGGAGAGGCACCACGCTGCGCTCTCTTCCCATCTCCTGCATTACAATTGTTCGCTGTTCGTAGATCCGCCAAGACAGTAGTTCGGACGATGGAAGACGAGCGCTGTACACACACCAGATTCTCGCCCATTATTAGCCCTGAGCTGATTATCGGACGAGAACCACTGCTTGTGTGTACCTAGCCTTAAAACATTGTAATTTTCCCAAGCAGATTTGCATATTTTAAGTCACACACACTGAAAACAACATAATTTCTGAAACTAATGTTTCTCATAAAAAAGGTAAACAATAGCAGACTGAAAACAGTAATGAGATCCACTAAACTCCTCTCCTTTATCAAACACAAATCCAATGCAACATGCAAAAAAAACAAATCCAGAAGATTGACATTTCCTCAGGCTTTTAATAACTGCAGCATTCTTGTGGATTGTTTTAAAGGTTGGTAGGGGATTTATTCAGGTGTATGGTTTTTGCTCATTTAAATTATTAGACTAAGTTAAATTAAGTACACTTATCCTACCTGCCTTTCCATTTAATGTAAACTCTATCCCAACATCCCCTGTCCCATATGTGTACAGAATTTCCCCAGATATGTAATGTCCTGCTTGTGTTATATGGTCGGTCTTACAAACAGTTCATACGAGTTCCGCAGGTAACCCAACTCAAACTTGGCACTTAGGCTGTAGGAAGCGAGTGGCACTCTAAACTCAATCACCACCAAGAGCACCACATAAATAACTGACCTGGGGAGTGTTTTGTTTGTAAAAACTAAAAGCCTTGTGTTCTATGGAAAATGAACACTACATTCTATGCTGTTACTTCTGAATAAACATATTGGGAATATGCACACTTTTCTACTTAACATTCTAAACATCCCAGGTTGTAGTCCTTGGAGTACGGCTACATCTGTGCATTCAGACAAGAAGGAAGAAACAAAGATGCCTGCTAAAAGGATACAAATATTCCCAGTTTATAAGCTTGCTTTATTTCCCCCACGTTGCTAGTAAAACACATGGGTTTAATGTGCAGCAAAAAAGAAAAGATCTAATTATACTGTCCCATTGAGCCAATGCACGGCAAACTGACTGGAAGCTGTCTATAACTTGTCCAGGTGGTAAACAAGTAATCCAAGTCTGACATCCATGCCCAATAGAAATGTGGATATACACAACTATAAATGCAGCTTGCCGATTAAGAACCTATAAGACTGACTAATGAGTTACTTCCATCAGCCATTCCCTATTCCAATCAATGATTGAAGAATTATGGCTACAGCCCAGACACAGTCTGCCTCCAGCCAAGTTTCTGACAAGGAGAGCAGTTTACAGATGTCGGGTGATATCCCAGTTCTCATCTATTGTCATGATGTAGTGTAATGATCAAAAGAAGAAGGCTGCAGGTACAAGAGACAAAATGGACATGTATCTACAAGACTGCAAGGCCAAGTCTTAAGACGGATACGATCTGAGACAGTTTGCGCATCTTTCAACGATGAGGGCTCCTATGGGAATGCATCAGGAACACACAATTGGATGCAGGCCATGCAGCGGAGCCAGAATATCTCCCAGATGACCAGATAATACAGTAAAGGTTCGGGACTAAAACTGGCCTCAAAACAGAGTTTGCTTAGGTTTGGTCTGTTAGCTCAAGAAATTGTAATTAGAACTATACAGAGTAAGCCTTCATTTAATTTCATCTACAAGTAATAGTTATATCGTGGTAGGCCCTTCTACTAGTAGTAAACGTTGTTGATCCAAGATACTAAACTTAAAAACAAATCCAATAATGTCACCCATTTCCAGTCTGCTTTTATTTAACATGAACTCATGGCATTTACCTAAATTTATAATGAAGCAAAAGATAGAAATACATTTTGAAAAAGAAAAGAGGAAAGGTGTACAAGTAATATAAACCTAGGCCTGAAGGAAGGATGTTGTGTGGTATAAGACAACTGGCTTAATTCCACACACATTCTATATGAAAGCAGATTCTTTGCTCTGCACATTCTTTTAAGGAAATAACCTCCAACGGGCAAATACACCTACTATTCCCGGAAGGACATTGCCCACATGTCACCTTTATCTCAGGGCGCCGCACACTACAGCTCTTCAAAAGGTTTTAGTTTCTGCTGCTTTTCAAGAAACATGACCCAGAAAGACTAACGGATGGATAAGTTGCGTTCATAAAATGGCTGCCTCCTCAGTATGTACAGATTGTCTACACTTTTTATGTGGTTTGCCCTTATTAGCTGTTACATCTTCTATAGATTTGAGTCTCTTGCGGCATGCACCTGTCAGGGATTCGGTTGTTCTGAGCTGTGTAGGAGAAGAGAATGTTCATATTCACACTACAGATGGCTGCTGGGATTGGAAAACATGCTGATGGAGTTTGCCTGACGGAGCTGAGGGCTGGATATAGAAACACACAGGGGATCCCTGATGCTTTGAGGAGTATCATACGGCTTTATAAAGGAGAGGCTAAATCCATAGTATGAGAAATGCAAAACCTGCGGTGGCTCTGTAGGAATGGACAGAGTTCGGGAGTCAGTAAGGAAACCATTAGGATTATTATTATTATTATCTTGTTTTCCAAAACAAACGTAATAAAAACAATCAGTATATAAAAGGTATTGTACTGTGCTGCCCTACCGACACCCCCTTAAAAAATAAGATCCTTCCTAATAGTTCAGGTTGGAAAAACTCCAGGATTCAGGGATCAAAAAAATTTGGCTAAAAAATTTGCGAATTCACCACCAGAAATAAGAGACAACCCATAATGCAGTGCGTACATCTTTGTCCCTGGTCTGCTTAGTCAAAAGAACCGGTAATCTGAAGGACGGAATAACCCAGCATTCTTACTAAAAAAATATATACTGTATTTTATTTTTAGTCTTCTTACATTGGTGCATGTCTCCCACGGAATTACCCGTGTTCCTGTAGGGTCTCAAGTGTCTAAAGCAGGCAGTATCCCCATTATTTGGGCAACACTACATAGTCAGGTACAAAAAATAAAAATGGGAGTTATGAAGCGGTCTCAGCTATATTCTGATGAGCGGTGTACAAAATATGCACTCCAGATTTCAGTTTAAGCCAAATCCATGCAAGCCATTTTAAAATTACTTTGACCAAGGAAGAGATGTTCTTCTCGTTCATGCCTATCCACCAACTACTCAGAGTTCAGAACTCTATGAAAAAGTAGTGATTAATCAGAGTGATGAACAACTGCATAGGCGGCCGACACATATCCAAGTGCGTCAGGGCAGCACAAAAGTGCAGAACCATTCATCCACCTGCCAAGGACTATGCCGGGCAGTTACCGTCACAGCTCTTGGAGTTATGTGCAGGACTCAAATAGCTCTCTGTATATGGATGTCCAAGGTGCCCCCCACATCCTTCTAAAGAGAGTAGAGGAAGATGATGGATGTACTGCTCTTGCAATCATACCACAAGGACACTGCTGGAAATAAGGCCATAACTGTTACCTGTCCACTTCTCGTCACACAGAAACATTAGATATTTCATTCCAGTAATCCAGAATCTTCAGAAGGCAAAACACCGAAGCGGATGCGTTTATCATAACGTAATACTGATAGATGTGGTGCCCCATTTTCACACGTGTAGCGATACAGGTTGGAAGGATCCCAGTTAGAATAGGACCATGCAAGGAAACGCAACAAATTCTGAACATTTCCAAGTAAGGAAGTGTGAACGCTCCATAAAAAAATAAATGTATTACATGACTGGCATTATTCTATTATATTTATATATAATTATTAATATAGAATGTACATATAAATAAAAGTCGGTCCCTGCAAATATCATGGTTTCTTTGTCTGGAAATCTTCCTTACATTGTCTGGCACTAGAAACAAACAGATATTGGTGTGTGATCACATGACTATTCTGCTGCAGGAGAAACCCTACCGAGCCATCACTGATGGTTCCTTCTGCTTCCGCAATTGTATAATTTGATTAGCAAAGAATCCCATAGATGTATACAGCTGCCGAACCCCTAAGACCAACACTTCTAGACTAAATACCATGTAATCTTCTGTCATTATAAACATGGAACTACTGTTATGCTGTTGCATAGTTCCCACCTCTCCCTTCTTCAATTGTCTTTATTTTTGTTTTGTTGTATGGATTTGTATAAATGCAAGTAGTGCGTAATTGCTCTAAACAACTCAAGCAGCCTCTACAGACAGCATTTCCTATAATCACATGCTATTATAACAATAATATAATCCTCTTCATGGGTGTGTCAAGTTTAACCCATGTATTTTTGAAATAATTAAAGGGGCTGTTTTTTTTACCAGTATAGTTGGGGAAATCAAATGTTTGGGAAGTAAAGATGAGGAAGAATGTGGTGTGCTAATCATCCTTAATTTGGAGTCATTCTTTAATTGATTTGTCAATATTACATGCCATGAAAGAATTAGGAATTGTGATCATTTTATGTCTATAGTCAAACAATTGAAGCAGCAAGAGACAGGAACTGAAGTGAAGCGGGTGAACTCACAGACCAAGTTGTTCCCATGTGTATCACCATCTAACAGCCCGATAGATTTGTCTGGAACACACACCAAACATTATCAGCTTTGTAAATGACTGACCTTTTCCATTCCATTCCATTTTCTACTATTAATACCACCATAGCTGTGGTATATTCTAATCCAAACAGTAAAATGCACCATGGAGATTCATATATAGTATGCTGTTTTGATCCAAAGAAACCCAACCAAAATGAAACTACGAAAAAGCTTTATGAAGGGTCAACATCCTGCAGATGGCAAAACAGGAACAAACCTATCCCAATAGAATACCAAGTGAAAGCAATTATAATGGGCCCATGGCAAAAGACCGAAAAGGTATAAGTTCACAGAAATACATTTTCATATTGTCCTCCCATAGCAGCCAGTTCACTGTGTCCAATGCATTGCACATTTTTATTAAACTAGGGATATATTAGATATTCACTTCTATGTTTGAAACGAAAATCCAATATTTCTAATTATTCAAAGTCAACCTCTGGCTGTATAGTCCCAGGAGAAATTGGCAAAAATAACAGACTAGATTTCTTTATCTCGTTTCATGCAAAGCAAAAACCTAATAATAATGACTAAAGTATATATACACAAGCACAGCTTACAGACTAATGGACTGCAAACAAGGGCTACAAATCCAGACAGCTCCTATCTCTGCTAGAACGAAGCCGTCTATCCATGCTTGTTAATAATGTTAAGTGACATTCTGCTAATCAGGACTATTCACATCGTAGCAGTAAAGCAGGCTAAAACAAACCTAGTGTAGTACTTACATACTCACCACCTTTACCGAAACATTTTAGGATAAAATAACAAAATATACGAAAACAAATACATACAATGCCTTTACGTTGCATGATTTCTCAGCATGCACTCCTTAGATTGACTTTGTGTGCCCTGGTGGTTCTCCAGAGTACTAAATTGCTAATTTTCAGTACTATATTCTACAATGCTATAGAAGTCCAAAACTGTTTTGTTTCAAGCTAGCGGTTTAGTTTACCTGTATAAGTGCCCCACTGGTGCAGTACAGGGGTTTATAGGCAGGTATATACAGATGGTCATCTGAATGAAGTGAAGATAGAAATGTGTATGGGTAATAGCAAATAACAGAAGTTGAATGCTGCCCTAATGCTAATTCTAGGGAGACGTGTCCAGGAGTGGAGTACCTGCTTCATGTTTTCCATACATGGGTATTAAGGTTTGTTCACACCACAATGCAGAAAGTAATATAAACGCAAATTACATGCACAATATCCCTTACATTTACAGATTAACAAAATACCTTTATCATTAGGATTAAATAGTATTTATAAGCCAATGCATCAAAAAAAAAAATTCTAAAAAATTGTACCCACATCACAGACAAGATTGTATTAAAATAGTGGTAAAAAAGTGCTTGTCACAAGAGGTTTAGAAAAAAGAAATTGCCTTGTAATAGTATTTTTGTTGTGGTTACCAAGCAGCGGTATAAGTAATAGGGGTTACTGATGGTGAAAAGTCTTTTGCTCAATTTATGTCATCCTCATAATGATCCAAAAAAGGTAATTGGTTGATTTATGTCCTTTTGTTCTGCTGTGTAATGGAGTAAATGTTGTCTGTTCTAATACACCGAAAAGCCATCAAAACCACGCTGCTTCCCCCTTACAGATCACAATAAGACAAAAAAGATCCAGCCTGTTTTATAGAACTATAGAAGAGAAGGTCGGTCTAATCTCCTGACCTTAGATAACCATTTTCTATTTTTCCTTTCAGAGGAACAGAATCTCTACATACCCAAAGCCACTAAGACAGCAATGCAAATATATACAGATCTAAGTAGTCTGACTTCAATTAAATATATTGCTGAATGTGTTATGGTATTTAACCATGTATTAATGTGTATTTGATATATACTTTGTCATTTAAAGAATTATTTTGCCATTGTAGGAATCTAATATTCCTGATGAAATGGACTGCGCTCTGCGAAACGGGTAGAATATATATCGAACATCGATATAATAGAGACTCGAAAATGCTACACAGTGGTTAATAGTGGTTGTATTTTTATGATATTTTGAATACATTAGTATTTTATGGTTATATATAAATTGGGATGATTTTAAACTATTTGAGATGCCTAAAAAGTCCTAATGAAAATGCTCCCTGCATTCCTATTGTTCTTTTGTTTTGGTTCACGATAATAAGGATGTGGCATAACATTTGAGAATTAGAGGAGGGTGATTTATCTATTTTCTTTTTAGAAATGCAAAGATATAACATGGTTATTAAAAAGCCACCTTTGAAATATGGTGTTTAATAAAGAAGAGGTTGATTATTGGTGATCCCTCCCCTCCCACACAATTTTGTGATCAATAGTTAATAAAAAGTTAAAATTAAATCCCTTACAAGGATCCACAAGGTGTTGTCCTATGTATATAGAACGAAAGACAGAATTCTATGATGAACTTGTCTTGAGGGAAGGTCATGATGAGCATAGTTGTTTAAAGTATATATTTTATTTTATAGCCTATAAGAAAACTGTATGTGCAGATGCTTTTAGAATTATCTTTTTATGGGAGAACGCTGTACAAACACCTTTTTGCATCTTGTGACTATTACTGTGAAATGCCAGAAGCTTTAGTTATTCCCAGTCAAATTTCTACTTTTCATTCCAACCCCTTGGTTTGTCACCCACACCACCAATAACCAAAAAATTCACCGACAGCATAGTGATTTTAATCTACACAACAAGGCAGAAGCTGGGGCAGCCACCTGGCCTCTGGGGTTGTTGGCCAACTATGAAGATGAAGTTGTTTCAGAGAAGTAGGGTTTTCTGTCTAAAAAAGATAAGAGGAAACGCATTGCAATGTCAGCTCTTAGGTACAAGCTTTGCTTTAATGAAGAAATTTCTGGTTGCCTTTAATGAACTTCATATTCTATGCATAAACAGCCTTCATTCAGACACTTGAAGCTAATCATCATCTTCCAAATATTTCTTGCAGTGACTAAACATTAGTTGAGCTGTGTGCTCATCCTACTCCTTCCCACCAACTCACATTATACAACAACAGCAGAATGACACTCTGGCAGCCAGAAACCGTGATTGGATGCATCACTTGGGCCCGCAAGCGGCCCACAGAGTTTTCATACGACCACCGCTCTGTCCGTGAATGGAACTTATTTCAGTCAGGAGCCATGACAGAAAAGTCCACAATAGTGGTCAAAAGTCTTTTATGTGACCACCAGAATGTCTGTGAATAGTGCGTTATTTTATACTTTTTTATTCAAATCATCAAATAATTAATCGCTGCCCAAACAAAACTTTTTGTTCTTGAAAATGAAAAATGTTCATATTCAAAAGAGTTTTATTAGCAAGCTTGACATCTGCTTAGTTATCTTGATAAGAAATTATAAAAGTATAACCTAAAGCCAAAACCAGTAAGAAATTTTAGATTAAGTAGTGGCTTTCATATGCCGTCTCTTCCATGGTACATTGGGATGATTTCTTCCAGGTTACTGTGCCAAAGACACAACAAGAAATTAGTGGAAATCTCTTGAATGTTTGGGAAACTTCCCATTAGACAGATGTCACCAAAAGCTGGAAGATTTCTCCTTATACCTTCTGTCAGCAATGTTTACCATGACAAGCAGAAAAGTAAATCTTCCTAGAAAAGTCAAGGACCGCAATAAAAAAAAAAAAAAATGAAAAAAAAAGAAAATTTTGTCACTGAAGAACATATGAGGGGGGTGGGAAGGGGAAGCAATCTATAATACAAAAACTAACCAACTAGGAGTATACTGTGTACCGAGAGAATAATTCTAAAAAAAATAGGGACCAGAATTGAGAAATACCAAAGGTTGGGATAGACATATATAATCAAATTTGAAGATTGTGTTGTATAGTTACAATACTGTTTAATCATGATTTGTTGGAGAATATTGTATGACACATTTTATGTTGGCTTGTTTGTTTGTATGATTAAAATGAAAACTAATAAAGAAATTGAAACAGAAAAAAAAACTTCAGAAAGTGTGGGTTCTCTTAAAGTAGAAATGGCCATTAGTCAGCAGATGTGTCATGCACAGGTTTCACTTAACAGCTCTCTTTCAAAGACAAGATTACTAAAAAGTATTTATTAATGTTCTAACTTAATTAACTTGTTATGCAGAAACCTCTGTTTATTACACCCACTAAGGCAAACACCAACAGAATAAACATATGTAGTTATTGTACGTCTTATGTTACCCTCTTGTAGCCCAGAGAAGAGGGGAAATCTGGATTTGCATTTGCTGGTTTCCTCACTGCAAGCCAGAGGGATTGTATTGGTAATTTGTGGAAATCCACAGTAATTGGGACAAAATTGTTTTGAACAGAATAATGAAGAGATAGATTCTTGCTTTGGTTTTACGTTTACATTTCTTGTCTGCCTTGGTGAGGTTTTCTCTCTTTTCCCATTACTCCACAGTACAACAGTTAGAGAATCATTGCAGCTGGCAGCTGACCCTCAGACTTACAATGATGGGAACAGTAAAATGCAATCCATGTACTGGAATACCAAACAGGATACAGAGCATTTATATTAAATCAAAGTGTAAGGCTTCCTACCAGTGCATAGACATTTAAAGATTGTGTTTTAAAAAAAACAATGTTTTAGAGTTCCATGAAACCTGTAAAGGGATCTAAGGCATCTTAAAAGCTTGAATCTTTAATACAGTTTGTTAACCAATAAAAGGAGCCTGGGCCCGTCAAAGCATGTCAAAACTTAACTAGCAATCTGTAGATAGCCCCTTGTCCTGTATCGGCTAGCTTTGACACTTCCTCCTTGTGAACAGATGCAGAGAGTAAAGGTGCGTACACACTTCCAATTTTTATCGTTCCAATCGAACGACGAACGATCGATTGGGCAAAAAATCGTTCGTAAAAAAGTAACCAAGGACGCCGACGAACGAGGAAAGTCGTTGGAAACGAACGACCGGACCGGCGGATCGGACGACGATCGTTGAACATCGTTCGTGTGTACGGTCGTTCGTTGATCGTCCAGGGGCTGAGCATGCGTGATGAACGAACGTTCGTTCACTTTCCTGTCGTGCACATAGTTCCTCTATCGCTTAAACGATCGTATCTATTGTGTGTACAATATCTACGAACGATGTGCAGGATCGGTGCTATACGATCGTTCGTGTATATCGTGCAGGAACGTTCGTCGTTCGTTTTCCGACGATAATAATTGGAAGTGTGTACGTAGCTTAACAGAATTAGGATTGTCGGAGGTGTGATAGTTGTCTTGTTCTGTGGTGGAGTCTGGCTGCAATGAACACAGACACCACAGCTGTGAAGGGGTGAGCAATAACATGGAGAGGTTCCAGTGCCAAACCGATAAGGGAGAGGAAGAGGAGGGGGTCCTTAACACAAATCCCAGCCTGTTGCTATGGAAAGGTCACGGAAGGACATGAGTCTCTCTCTGAGAGCTGCCAATGTCTCCAATGTTCGCCAGTATGACACTGACTCACCCCTAGCACGGATCTGCAATAATAGCTAGCTCTTCACACTCCATCAGATGCTGCTGTGTATAGAAGCCGCACTCCTCTGTGTAAGCGAGCCGACACATGACAGCCGCCTCTGCCAGGCCCTCACACAGCCTGGTGTTCCCTAGATCCGCTTCGCCAACCCTAACGGGCGCGAGGAAAGGAGGATGATTGAGACGTTTACTGTCATGGAGTTTAATGACGCTTGTCACACATCATGTACAGGACACAGATAAGTCATCCTGTCATCTCTAAACTGTGCATGCTAAAACACGAGAAGATGGAGGATTTATTAACCTTCAACCAAAGACATTGCTTTGTGAGCTACACCAAGTTTATGTAAAAATGTTGTATGACAGGCCAACATAA
Organism: Pyxicephalus adspersus; assembly: GCF_032062135.1. Taxonomy (NCBI): domain Eukaryota; kingdom Metazoa; phylum Chordata; class Amphibia; order Anura; family Pyxicephalidae; genus Pyxicephalus; species Pyxicephalus adspersus. The sequence continues at coordinate 13,126,391 of NC_092863.1, read as the reverse complement.
AACAAAAGGTTTTAGAAAAACAAAAGTAACCATCTAAATATAAACCAAGCTGCAATGGTTGGATGTGTCAATTGATAGCAGGGATATTTAGTATGTCTTTCGCAATTTCGCAATATCACAAAAAGGTATTTTGAAAGATAAAAAACAGGCACTTGCTAATTGGTGGTTTCTATTAAGAGCAGGGGTGTCAAACTCAAATACACAGTGGGCCAAAATTAAAAACTTAGGAAAAGTCGCAGGCCAAACTTGAAACTGAAATAGCATTGCTAATGCAATCCCCTGCGTCTATAAAACAGTCCAATGTGGGGCCACGTATAGGCCAAGAGGCCGCTGGTCTAAGGACGTGAGTGATGCCGGGAATTGTAGTAGCAGCGCGATTTCAATACAGCGGCAGGTCAGCTGCAATTCATAGTTAGGATTACTTTGGGGGCCAAACAAAGGGCATTGCGGGCCAGAGTTTGACACCCCTGTGTTAGAAAACAGCCCAGATATTGGCTGCATGGCAGAGATGTTTAATTGTCTATTATTTGGTCTCTTTATTTCTAGAAAACATATATATATATATATATATATATATATATAAATATATATATATATATATATATATATATATATATATATATATATTGCTGTTATGTGTCACTATTGTTTTCAGCTTTCTCGGAGGATACCAGCATTGGAGAGAAGTATCTGTAGTCACGTGCTGTTTCTCTTGTCCGGATGCTGTATGGTGAATGAGTGTTGTCACTAAGACAGAAAGTGTGCTACTGAGAAAAAAGTATGAAACAAAACTAATGCAGCCACCACATCCAAGGACTGTAAGGTTCCAATACACAAGCATTTTGTATGTGGGTGTAGATACTTATTAATGGTTCATATGCTGATGAGCCTACCCCTTCCTATATATAGTTCTTAGAGAGAAATTGCTTTTTGCATAATGATGTTTACATACAAATCAAAGTGCTATTTACAGTATATTTTCCAAGATCATAATTACAATAATTCAGTGTCGCTTTTCTTTTCCTTCACCACAACTAACATGTTAAATACAAAAGGTGAATAAATGTAGAAAAAGAATTTCACATTATATGGGAACATACACCTCCAAAAAGATATCAGCTGCTGGGAGCTACGCGTGATCGCTTGATCCCGAAGCAGATCTGAACCTGGCTTATTGTTGCCAACAACAGTGATTTAGATTAGGAAAGCCACAATCTGACTGGATGAGAGACAACAGCAATGTTATGGTCTATACAAGTCAAAGTTGGTAACAAAGACTGAAGAACTGCACTAAGGATACAAATCACATATATATTCTGGACTAAATACTAACAAAACTTTTCTTTATTATAGTGAAATTCAGCGGAACTCTACTGGTTAGTTGGTATGATGATTACACATATTGCCATCACTCTGTATATGGGCCCCACAAACTGGCACAGCCCTCACCCTTTAAGGTACCTGAATTTATTTTTTAAACTACATTCAAAACAGCATTATTAGACACATGCAAATTATAACTATCACCTTTCATTTAGGACCAGTGGATAGCATAGTCTATAGCTTGTGTCCTAATTCTCCTTTACACATAATAACGGGGAGAAGTGGCACACCTCTAATGTTTACAGAGCTGCTGTAACAGTGACAGAAATCTATCCATATAATATATCCAACGGACGGAGAGAAACTAGAACAATATTAGATCATTCGTGTCCTTATTGTCATCCCCCTGAGAAGGATAATTACTGTAATTACAGTATTGAGTTTCAGACGCACCTGTCCACTTCTCTTACTTGCTGTACAAATACCACACAGATATACACAAGGTGGTAGGTGCAGCAAAGCTTCCAGCCTTGTCCTTTTACAGGTTAACGCAACATATTGCCCCCTCCACAATGCAACTGCAGTCTGCAGCTCCTATTATACTAATCTCTGCCCACTCACTTCTTTCACTGCAGCAATAATTCCACCTACATTTCACTCCCGGCTTTCTCTATTCTTTCTCCTCCTCCTCCTCCTCACACTTAGGGCCTCCATCCTGGCCTGACCTAAATCAAGACCCCTCAAGGGCCAGAGAGAAGAGATGCTGGAGATGGGCGGAAAATACGTTTTGTCTGGTTAGCTTGCCATGTACTATTTCTAGAGCTAAACCACCATCCTTAATTGATACACCTAATTAAGTTTCACATGTATAGTGGGCTTTTTTTCTAAAGGTCAACCTACATACTAGGGGTTTTATCATAACAATACAAAAGCAAAGTTGCACCGATATATTCACAGTTTTAACTGAGAAATAGTTATAGTGAAGTGAGGTTTGCATTGCCAAAAAAAAAGAATCTATAAAAAGGCAAAATCTATTTATAGACGGTCAATTGCAGGTCAAACAAGGTGATGATCTGCAGGTCAAATACTCCTTTTAATGCAAACTGATACTATCAACACAGGTCTAAAGTCTCTCCACAGAGGCCCTCCATATTTGTGCTGCGGCCATTGTCACCGGGAATGAATGTCTTCAGAACAGGAATTGAGGGGAATTGTTTAAATGCGGATACTTCTACTGTGACAACTGTTTAGGAGGGCATTCTCCAGCTGTATATATTTTCTTTTACTTCTTGTATTGTGTTATTAGTACAGGAAGTGAAAGGAAATCTTCCTAATGTGACACAAATGGGAGAAAATCTTGATGGGGTATTAACCATTCCCTACTCCTACCTCTAATTAACAAATTATGTCAGGTTTAATTAAGTATGTTCCTGAGTCCCATGGTTAGGTCTATTTTTATTTATTTATAACCCAAATTTAAACTGAAAAGTGCAATGTGAAACTGCTAATGTTTATTTTACATGCAGAAATAATGAAAAAATAAGTACCATGGTTGTTACTGGAATTTATACAAACCGTAAGATAAACTACCATGTTTTCACAATCCAAACTTTTTTTTTTTTTTTTTAAATATGTATAGAAAACTACAGCATCATGGAGAGATCTAAAAATACACACACACACAAAGCTATAAAAAACAAACCCAGAATGCATATGTGAAGACAGAGTATATCTGTAGCCTTACACTGCCATTAAAAGAACACAGATGGCACACAGGAACAGAACCACACACACACAGATAGCGGAGTAACATACGTTCTGCTGCTATGTATAAAGATGATTATTCATTAAGAATGTAAAATAGCTCAGAACAGGGGAATAATAAAGACCATTCTTCTGTGTTCCTAATAAATCAGAGGAACGGTGCATCTGCTTTTGCTGGAAACAGAAATGATTCGACTCCGTTTGGATGAGACAGCAAGCGGAGTTGGTAAAATTGCCTTCAGACTAAAGGTGGCTATACAATTAATATGTGGTTGTTGATTTATCCTGTTGGTTGCACAAAAATTAATGCATCGTTACTACCCCCAAATTACTTCTTTGGTAAATATACTCTAGCGGTAACCCCAAATTAGCTCTGTGTAATTATTGACTCAATTGCAAAGTCTGTGGGCAGATTCTGTCTTTTGAGCGTCACACAGAAAAGAACTGAAAGGGCACGGCAATATGGACTTAGAAATGTATGGCACAAGTTTTTTTTTTTTCAGCATGGTCTTGTGCACGGACTCACCTAGGGTGGTCACGAACCTCTCCAAGAAAAGGAATTACCTGCTGATGTGTGAGCTCTAAGAGTCACCAAAATCTGTCTACTGCTAATGATAGTGACACATATAAGATACTTTGCTACAGTTCCAAACACATGCTGCTCGGGAATGGTCCCCCGTTGTCACTCATCCAGAGCAACAATGTGCAGCCGGGTCTCAAGCAAGTGCATGGAGACCCGAAGTGGTTAAAGGAGATAGTAGAAGACCAACAATACCAAGATGGGGGAAAAACATAAAAACAATATTTACAGGAAACAAACATGGCTATTGCTTATTATCTAAATAAGACAAATGTCATCTATTTGGGATTTACACATTCTTTAAAGGTTAGTTCACTCAAAACCTTTTATTTCTAATGTTTTGTTTTTTTTATGTTTGTTGATTCCATTGTTTATATTTCCCCATCAGCTGCTAGATTTGTGTAACAGTATTCCACCAATCCTCCTACTGTGACTATGACAAAGGTCTATATTACTCCATGCTAATAATTAGATATTACCTGTGTGGGCATTCCTCTAATGGATTGAAAGGTGTAAAATAGAGGAAGAAAATATATTTAAAATAAAACAATGCATTTTATTTGGAGACCCTTCCCTTTATAGATGTAATTTACAGTTACTATTTGTAAAATTGTATTATTTGATAGGTTGGCTCCATGAAAAAGAAACATGGAATGCATTTATCGATCTTTGAGCTACAGATTTAATTTCAGTTCACATGAACAGCAAAGTTCAGGTCAAAGACTGCAAAATGTATCACTTTTTTTTATTACACATAACAGGAATACTCTTGTACAAATACATAATAATAAAACTGTTGCAATGGGCCAAATGTAAACATTATTCATTATTTCCACAAATTTTGTTGCATTAAAACATGCAGCAAAATGTATGGAATTATGTCCACAACCTTAGCCTGCTATCTCCAGTCAGGAAACCACAGAGTAAGAACAGAAATCATTCCCGTCACCCCCAACCTTTATTAATATATTTGTACCAGCTGTATACAACACTACAAGTGTCTCTCAAAGACAATGGGTGATAAAAAATTAACTTATTTTCTAAACCTAACATATGTAATATGTCTTTGCTTGCCACGCTATAAAAGGGACCTACAGCTATTTTATTGTTTGGTAAACTGCTATGAATCATCAATTTGAATAAATAATGTTTTACATCTGTTGCTGCATGTAAGAACTGTTGTCACCTCCTGTTTACATTTATTGTCGCACATTATTTATCATGATGGGTTGGTATTGGCATCGCCATCATATACAAGAGATGAAAAAGGGTCATACAGTGTTCCTATTTCTGGAAGCTTCCACAAGTAATATTTTTGTTAATGGAATGCAATGCTTTCTTCCACATGGAGAAGGTTGATTTCTAGATTTGAGTTTATGTTGGGGGAAGTACAAAATTTAAGTTGTTAGTGCTTGCAACTCTGGGTTTTAGGTTTAAATACCACCTGAAAGGAGTTTGTATGTTCTCATTGTGTATACATGAGTTTTCAATACGTTCTCCTGTAATCTGAAATCAAACTGGTAAGGCAATTGTTTTTTGTTTTTTTTTAAAGCGGCCCCTTGTGATTTCAGGAAAGTCAAAGTGTAAGCTCCTTAGGGAGGCAGGCACCAATATCATATAATATAAAATACTACAGAAAACAAGCAAGAGAGTTTATAAGTAAAGATTGACAGGAAAAGACAAAGGATAAAAGAAATTGAATGATCTCTCATTACTTAAATATTAGAAATGCATCTTTTGTGACCTTGTTTTCCCAATACGTAGACATCACATGACCTTTCAGACAGGCTTGGGGTTCCGGTATCACACAATCAATGGGTTACATTCACAAACATGAAGCAATCATTATACGGAGCCGATCAGCCTAAGGCTCAGATGAATGTATTTTATGGGCATTGTAAAATCTGAGTCAGTTACTGGAAATTAAATCTGGGTTGTATGGGAATAGTATTATGACGTCACTGGATTTTATTACATTGACAGACATAGAATCTGACCGCAATACAGGTTTGCTGATTGCAGGATTCTACATAACAAACAGTACAACATTACCCCAGCACAGAAATATCCTGATGTAAGGAAAGTGGTTTGAGATTGTCAATTATAGATGGGAGGAACTCTAGCAGTTACGTCTGATTAGCTGATAAGGAAAAGAGGTATCTGCTTCTCTCTAACCTTATTCCCTAACCTTCGCTCTAACCCTATTCCCTAACCTTCTCTCTAACCCGATTCCCTAACCTTCTCTCTAACCCTATTCCCTAACCTTCGCTCTAACCCTATTTGTTCAGAGCAAAAAGTTAATATACACATGCCAAAAATGTAATATATGGCTGTCTATCAGTCCTTAAATCTATAAAAGTATGTTTTCCAGCCCACAGAAAGTGACCAGGTCAAAACATTACTGGGAGGATAAACTAGGGACAACTACTTAAGATGTGGTGAGCTCAGATTTACTATCACTTTTCTTTTAGATACACTTAATGACTACATGAACCCATAATGAACATAATACAACAATAATGAATCTGCAGGTTTAAAGATCAGAACAAGTCATACATTTCCCAATCCTACCTCAATTCCAAGGGCCCGATGCAAAGTTCAGATAAGAGGATCAGGACATTTAAGGGCAATCCTCCAAAATATGATAATGGGGAATTTGGAGTAACCTGGCCAATTCATTCCTCTTTTGAAAGAAAAGTAAAGTGGTAAATAAATGATCATTTTTGTGTAATCTGGTTGATGGATTGTAAGGTGCTAAGTGTGAAAGTGTTGATTGAGTCTAATGGCTGAGTCTTACAGGAACAGAATTGGGTTCTGACCTAACTAACAGAACCTGCTCCTTAATACTGGGGAGACATCCCTCCATGTATAACTAGCAACATTACCAAGACTTCTGTATCCCTTAATGCCCTCAAAACAGACATCTACTGAGTTACTGATCTAGACAAAGGGATACATGGTCTCTGGATACAAGGAGCATTGTGGGTACTTCACAGCTTTGGAGACTGCAGAAAAGCAATTGCTTTCATGAAGTCAAATCCTGACTGGATAACTTGCACTGAAATAAGGGCAAAATCAATGTTCAATATATTCTAAGCAAGGAAGCGAAGGACAAAAAGTAATGTAATATGTACATGCATAATTATAAACTATATTTAATAATTATAAAAAGAAGACTTTTTTAGGATTATTTAAGGAGATCACTTTGTGAATCTAAACAGATATTTAAGCAGGTTTACAAAAGAAGGGAATAGGGAAGATATCACTAATGAAATGAAGTGCATTGATAGCCCACTGGGCTGGGACACAAGTAATATGCAGAGTTGTCACCCCAAAAGTATTATACCATATAGCAGCAATATGTGAATCACAAAACAGCTTCTGCACGGGTTTTTTATATATAAAGTAATATTGTATTATCTAATATATTTATATAGCTCCAGTCCTGGCACAATGTAATAAGCAAGTACAGATAATCAGTCCAGATCTGTTCTTTGCTTGAAATGCTGTGCTCACATGCCAGGAAATCACATCATCTCTGCAAGCTTTATATGACATAAATGGAGTATAGAGGAGCAAGAAGCACGGGTAAATTATAGAAGCAGAAAATGGACACCCATTTATCTATAACTGAATAAAAAACAATTCCACTTACAAAGCCATTATTTTTGCTGTTTAGGTGGGAGTAAAGAACATTTCTGAGAATCGGCACTGCTTAAAAAAACTCACCCATGCACATTTGACATCATTGTACGGAATTTAAAACAAATATTGTGCTTTAAGTAACACCTGCCTATAATTTTGTTCCTCCCTAGGTTGCTATAGGTAACAATTCTTTCAGGCTCAGCTAGGCAGGAGGCCAAACATTCTCTGATATTCAGTGAGTTGATCCAATGTTCAAGATGTCAGTTCATCGGAAGTTAGCATGCTCCATGAGGCATGAGGCACGCAATGGCTTTGTAAGGTTGCTCGTTTATTAAAAGTCTCAATACCTTCCTTGCAAGAAAGACACCTGATGTGAAGGTGAGAGGTCTTCTTTAAGTATAGTAAATGTACTACAGTATTTACCCCATAGGTGGCATTTGTTATTAGCTCTATGCTGCATACCAGTTACAAGGCGGAAAGCTGGGAATATCTTTCCTCACAGTAAGAGCTGTCACTGCTGTATGTTTGAAGCATCTCAGGAAGAAAAGATCATCCGCCATCTATGGTTTCTTTTTGTAGATTATAATGTAATGTGAATGAGAGCATCCATTACTCTCAGCTGGAGACCAGAAGAAAGCTTGTCCTCTACAAGCAGTATAGTTGTCCATATTTGAGGATAAGCAGGCCATCTGCAGAGGCCTTTTTGCCAACAACATCAATGAGGTCAGAGGTCAATTAAAATGGCTGCCTCCATCTACCGTGCAAGTATATGACAATTGCTGCTGTGCACACACATCTGTCTCAGAAATAAAGGACACATTCCTGGTAGATAATTAAAAGATCATTTCTTGTTCTACATTTACTACAGATACGGACAACCTGCTATGCATCCAAATGATTTTGCACTTTAGTCCTTGTAAATCAGTTTGTTGAGGGACAACAAAATGGCTGCTGGGCCTCCGGTACAAACAGATAACATTTGATGGATACAATGGCTTAAAACCTGTTTATCTCTGTGCAGGAGCAGATAAATGCAGAAGTCATTATCCTGAATGACAAACACTGAGGTTTAGTCATAGGAAGAAAGGGAACCTTCTATACTGCGTAGAATGATACCCAAACATAAAACAATGTCTACCTTAGGTGAGCCCGACAAATACTAACAGATCAGGCCCTGTTGAAGTAACTATTGGTTGGCTATCACCACTGTACATGAAATGAGTTCCAAGTGATAGCTGATAACAAATGAAGCCTGTTGAGTCCAGACTCCTACGTGCCGCACCCCGGTGCATTCTGGTCCTCAGGAGCTGCCGAGTAGCTTCCTATCTCTTGCCGGCCTCCATTATTATGACTCTCACAGATACATTCACGCCACGCTTATCAGTACAGTAATGAGGGAAGAGAGGTAACATAGTACAGAAGATAGATTATGAATTTTTACACAGCACAGGATAAGAATTCATTGATAGCGATACAACAAATGTAAATACTTCTTTCATTTCAGTTTATAATGTTAAGGTGGGCAGCCTCCTAGAAGGACTCCACATGTAGCTTTCCCCCTCCCTAATTCATATGATAATTATACTTACATTGGTAGAAGGTAGAGCGCTCTCTGGCAATCCAAGCTCGTGGATAACCTCTTCTTCCAAAGCACAGTCACCAATAAGCAGCCTTTTTTTTTCCTCACTGGTCCAGCTTGCAATACTGAGCTCCCAGTGTGGGCTTTATCAGAGGAGACAGTGATGCTTTGCTTACACCTCCCTCTCCGCTTTCCTGTCACTTCACAGCTAGCTCTTCTCTCCCGGTGAGGATGCAGAGGGCTTTGAAATTTGGATATCTGTCCCCAATCCTCGTTTTTTTTTTTTCCCCTCCTCCAACGGCAGCACACAGGAGGGGAGTGGGATGGTGCAGAACCGGAGAGAGATGCAAAAGGCGGCGTAGGGATGCAGTTCGGTCCTGAGCTAATGAATGGTGCAGTGCTCTTGTTGTCATGGAAACGCAAAGAGGAAAAAATCATTGCCATATAAGGAGCGGTGACATGGATTCTGGGAACATATTAGAATATATAAAATAAATTAAAACTGCTGATGTATGTCCTGTGCATGTCATGCAGCAATCTTTCATTTACAAACGTTGGGACTGTGCAGGCTTTGCTGCAATGAGGGATGCTGCTGAAGGCTGAGAGCAGAGATTCTGGCTGGCTTATTCAGCATGGAGATGCTAGCAAGGCCTAGCTGTGATCAGAATGGAGAGATAGCTGGAAGGATGGAAGGGAAGGGGGTGTTTCTGCGACAGGTGGCTCACCGACAGGAAGAAGCAGAATGTCCACACCACCAGCACAATGATGCTGAAGGAATTTTAACTCCTTCTAACTGAACTTAGAAGAACAGCCAAGTCTTTGTATTTTGGGACTATGTCCGTGTTTGCCAGGATTAAAAGAAACAGCTGTTTTGTGTAAATGTCTATTTCTTTCCTCTACAAGTGGAAGAGAAAGCTGTAACTGTCTAAAATCAGTTCAGTGCTTAAATCAATAAAACAAATCACTATTGCACTTTGCACAACACCCTCTGAAACAACTTTGTGTGTTTTAAGCTTCCAGGTAAAGGAACGGTTGGTGCCTAACTTTATGTTAAAGCCCAACTCCGCTTTTACCTTTAATTTGCCAAAGCTGTACAAACTCCTCTCATATCTGTGATTTCACAATACTTTTAGTGTACATTAGAAGCTGAAGCAAGTCAGATAAAGCTGTACACTTAACCAGCATGATTTACGTATTTCCTCTCCAGCTTTGCTGTCTATGCCTGCTTCCATTCATAGGATTGCAATGCCTGCAATCATAGGCATTAGCTATGGTGGTCAGCATGCAAATGTCAGAATTTGGTTTAGAAAGCTGTGTACAGTACCCTGTCAGTCCCTCCCAGCAGTCATCTGCCTGTATTGCAAAGAAAGCACACAGACCCAGTAATAATGTATAGGCCATTGCATTAGCAGTTCATATGAAAAGCCAAAATATAAGCATAATAAACTTCAGCTTTTTACGCTTTTGAATGGTGACCCATAGAATTTTGTGTTTTGTCCTTACAGGGACAGACCACTCACACCTCAATGCTGAAAAATGAAATGACTTTGCTTATTTGGCTGGGGGTCTCTGGTTATGAGATATCATTCCTGGGTCAGTACACCGGCAGCTATCCCCTGTAGCTGAATCTATATTGCAGAGGATGTATGAAGAGTTGGAACACCTGGAAACATTATTGTTGAAGTGAAGCAACTAATCGAGCTGGGAGAAAAAAAAATGAAGCCTGTTT
>NC_092863.1:13095066-13115076 GCF_032062135.1 Pyxicephalus adspersus | reverse complement strand
GATCGTTCCTCTTCCAACGATAATAATTGGAAGTGTGTACGTAGCTTAAGATAACTTAAACATGCCAGATAAGAAAACAAGGGACAGACTAAAGCCAAAATCAGGGCAAACTGTTGCACAAATAAGTAAATGGTATTCATTTTGTTCAGTTTTTTTTTTTCAAGTTAGTTAGAAACTTTTTTCTTCATTTTAAAGAGGTAGGGAAAAAAATAGTGATCCTGTACAGTTTTGGGCCTCTATTAGATATTTATTTTCACTTTCCATAGAACCGTGCGGGTTTTTCCAGACAAATCAGCAACACAAATAAAAAATGATTTATTTGATAGAGCAGAAGAAGCTCAAAAAACTGAAGGAAACCTCTCAAACTGAGCACAACGTAGCAAAAAAAAAAAAAAAAAAAACTATCAACATAGAAATAATGCTTTTGCAGCTGCGATAGAACAATAGGAAGATATGCATTTGCATTAGAGATTAGAAAACTGTAGCAGCCATAGACAGAAACTACCAAATGCAACAAATAAGACACTTAATATAGCTCCAGTGATACAAAGCAGAATGTCAGTAACACACATGCATACAACACACAAATATCACCCCACTTAACTTTTGTAATTTATTATTATTATTAATATAATAATATTAATAATAACATGGAAATAAGATTTTGCCATGTATGTATTGATAAACAATAGGCAAGTGTGAGCTTGCTACCCAGAAAGTTACATAACTTCAGTTACTTACAGAGTCTCTATCACTATAGGTATGTTTTGCTGATCCAGATGAATGTGTGGGAAAAAATACAAAGTGCTGATTTCTAAAACTTAAAAGGAAAAACGAAAAGCAAAACATGCAGAAGTGTGATATGGGCACCAAAGGAAAAAGAAGCAAAGAAAGAACTGATTAATACCTCAGTACACACGGATTCACCGTATGCTTTTACACTCCTCATTTCTCTGAGGTCACAAACATTGCGTGTCTCATTTTGCTGTAACATTGCACTTAGTAAATTATTCAGCTGAAGAGAGGGAGGCTTTCGCCCACTGACGGTATAGCAGTAAGCGAGTGTTAATAAAGTGCACCTCCTCTGTACCTTGAGCTGTGACCCCTCTGTTCATGGAACTCAGTCTCAGATTAATGTAGTAAAACATTGCAGCACAAGCTGTTTATTAGGCTACATTCTAAGAGTTGAGGTGCTTTACAGCGATTCCATTATTGCCTGGAGTCATGGCTCACTCCACTAGTATTCAATGTTTCCTAGGTGCCATGGCTTTCATTATCAGAATATGTTCTATATCAAAGCATGCATAGGTCCTGTGTGTCACAAGGTTTAAATGCTCTGAATGGCACAAAGCAACATGACAGACCCTGGAATGTTTATGTGTCAGGTTGGAATTCTACACAAGCAATATACTTCACTTAGGTGCTGTACACAGACATTGTACCCTTTACAAAGTGGAAATAACAGGAAAACTTGTACAGGATAATGGGAGGATGTATCAGATGTACTCTTTTTTTGTAATCTATCCCAGTGCAAATCGCAGTGCAGAATGATAAAACAATATTCTTCTCTTTATGGCTACTGTAACTGATTTTATCAAAGCATTTGTCCACCACAATTGTGGATTGCATTATTGATGAATTGGAAATGAATATGATGTCACTTAAGGGGAATCTACATATGTGAACAGTCCTTTAATTATCCCTTTGTTAATAAGGCAGCAATGTTGGAAAAAACTGCTTTGTATGGAATGGTAAACATTCTCTACAGTTCTCCGATATAATAAAATCAAATCTTTGACTGTCTGTAAAAGAACTATCGCACACAATTTGGTATATGTTGACATGTATAGAGAAACCTGCAGTTTCTGTAGTTAGGACTAAGGATCGTTAAGAATGCATTATGGTTTTCTCTCAGTAATACGACAAATATATTTGGCACCCAAATGCAACTAGCATATATGTTGCCTAATACAAGTTCTCATTCCTTTACAGGTGGCTGCCATGCATTCTGCATTACCAGGAAGAAAACATTTAGATAGTCGCCTGTTACCTTAAAACAACTGTGAATAAGATGCCCCTAATGTTGCTGGAGGTAAATGAACACTGGTATCACCTTAAATGTCCCTACATGTGCTATTATTGCTATAGACAATCGTTTATGATCATCTTAGGTGGAAATCCAGTGTCAATGCAGAGGTCCTACAACACTCCCAGGATCAATAAATGGCAATAGGAAAATACAATTCTAGAATAGGACCAAAGATTGCAGATAAGGTAACACTCAATGACAGGAAAGGTTGAGGTCATGGCTTACATGAGAATTAAAGATCAGAGTATTTTTCATTGTCTCTGGGCATATCAATGGAATTTTAATAGTTATGGGTTTTTTGAGTGACCCTCTGGAATATTAATTCAAAAGGACATGAATACGAGTGGAATACAGCAGTAGGCATACAATCCCATTAAAAAAAATGCATATTAACCAGAACAGAACATGTCTATCTTGTAGGTCAATGTGTAAGGGGATGGATTGTGACCAAAATTGCTGCCAAAGGATTAGACAAATGATCAATAATGGACAGTAGATGCTGTCAGACATGACCCAGAGTTATTTATGACAATCCATTATCAAAAGACTGAGGGATACAAACAAATCACATTGTGTCTGTGGCTGTTGGAATTCTGCGTCCCATAGGGACCTGGGCTTAATTAAGAAATTCGAAACACAAAGTAGCTGAAGTCACTGTATACATCACGGTAATTACATCAAAAGAAATTTACAACCAACTCTTTTTTAATTACCCTGCAGTTAGTGTAATTATCAGCACCTAACTGAATGTGATTCTCTTGCAATCAATGGTGAAATCTCCATGAAAACAAAGGAGAAACATCTGCAAAGAGGAGAAAGTCTGAAGGACAAACTGAACACACCAGGAATAGAGAACGATAACAAGGTTTTTAATAGATATATAGAATGTTGTTAATTTGAAGGTGGTCTCAGATTTAGGACCACTAATAAAGAAATACAAAAAATGACAAAATGTTTTGGTAACCAACTTTAACAAACATTGAAAATCTTAAAACAGACCTAAAAACAAAGTTTGCTTTAAGGTAATAAAGAGTTATTATACAGGAAGGGGGATATCTGAGTAAGGTTGGCAATAATCGACAGACCTTTTTTGGGCACTATTATGTCCATGGCATCTTCACTGTGTATATACATTAAAAGCTGAGGAGGAAGGTAAGGGGGTATTTGAATGTGGGTATTTTTTTTTTTTATGAAACTCTACCTACCTTCCTAAAGAAAAATGTTTGGCATGACAAAGGTAGGTTACCAAGAATGCCCCCCCAGAACTGCTTTCTCAGATTTTAACAAACATAAATAAAATACTTGCCTGCTTCTTTTCTTTAGATGATGAAACTATTCTGAATGTTCTAAACACTATACTCACATGATCAGTCTTATTGTTTTAACAAACACCACATCCCCGGCACCCCTTTAGACCTGCAGAAAAGTTATTGGAGATGTCAGCAATAAGACTCTTTACATCGATGCAGAATTCTGGAAAAAGCAGTGGGCTAATTACAGGAGTTAGGGGAAACACTATGTAAAAGCTAAATACTGCTTCTACAGCTGCAAAGGAAAAAACTACATTCCTGTAGTTTTATAAAAAGATTGACTGCTGACTGAATGAAAATGCATTTTTTTTTAATACATCAACCAAGAAAATGACTTGTTGCAGTTGTACGTTGTATTGTTTCTTTTTAAACAATCTGGAGTCTTCCTTTAAAAGAATTGTGCCTCTGCATTGATCAGTGTTGTAGGGACCCCACCTCCTGCTTATAACACGTTCTCCTCCCTCCACCCACTCCCGTACTATTTTTGCTTCTCTCCCCCCTCCTTTCTCCCCAAACTGTTCTCTTTCAAGTTCCTGTGCAAAGATCCACTCTAGCCAGGGACACAAGTTCAAAGATAAAACAAGTTCTGGTTATCTCAACAGTCATTTTCATCCTGAGAGTCTGGAAGGCGAAAAATTAACACTAGAGATGGTGTGCAAAAATTGTAAGCAAATTTGTACCATCAGCTCTGCAGGATGTTTATGTCGTTTAGCCGTCCTTCGTGAGTTTACCGGTATTGTCTTTCTAAAACAAAGGTAATGAGAAACATTTTAACTGATGTTCCGGCTAGTTGGTTGCCATTGTCTGACTTTACAAAGCAGAGGTGGTTGGAGGACAGGTATATCCCTAAGGTATCTAGCAGAAGTTAAAGTCACATTCGACTGGACTTGTTACTGTAATGTGACCAACTATTACTCGAGTTACAATATCCTGGATAAATGAGAACCTTTACAAAAATCTCCCTATGGGTGATGTGCTATATGACTTTTTCGATCCAGAAACAAGTTTTAAATCTAGAGGTCCAGCAATAGCAACGACCAATGCTAAATGGATGCTGTAAAGGTAGTAGAACAGTCATTCTGCATAATGCAAAGAAAGCACTTTATTCCAAATACATGTTTAAAGAACTTAACTTCTAAGTATAGTTCGTAAATATAGGCAGCTATAAATACCTATTACATGTAGCATGCGTTTCATTTTTATTTACCATTGCACTAGTATTGTTGTGGATACTCAGGTATATAAATATCAGATTTTTTTTTGTTTCTGTATTGTATTCCCTGCAACATTTATTAATAAACTATGCAGTGTCAGCTTTATCCAGCAACGAACAAGCAAAGCAACTTCTGACGCCATTCTTGGCTGAACATTAAACATCAAAACCATAAACTTGCTTCATTTATCACAGCCCTTAACTAGCTCAAATTAACCTTACTAAGATTAATGTGGCTTTAGTTAATGGTGATAAAATCTGTAAGGGATCCAAACCCATTGTTCTGAACGGCTACCTTAAAGCAGAAAATGGTTTATGCCATTTCTAAAAAGGGAATGCACAGGTCCAACACATAAACCTATGAGAGACAACCTACATGTAAGGTAATGGATTTAGATATTACATTTGTGTAGATTCTATTATATTCTCTACCTGTAGTCCTGTGGCTTTACAGCTATTAAATCTTGAGGTTCACCGTCTAATATCTACCCAATGCTAAGAAAGGTTGAGAGCTAAGAGAGCTGCAAATACTATGATTGTTTCAGCATATACAAACCTAAAATATTACTGAAATTGCTTTGAGGTAGGTATATTGTACAGAATATATCACACAGACCAACACTTATGTCCAATACATAACCTAAAAATACAAAAACATTCTAGAGACTGGAAGTTAAAAAATATATATGAGTTAGGTGATTGTACATTATTTTTGCAATATAATTTTCAATGTCTCTTCCGGCAATACAAATCAACCACACTGCTCCCTTCTAGGTACAAAAGCTATAAACAATCATATAATGTCTACCATAAAAACACGTCTGCATTGAAAAGGTAATGAATGTATTTTGAATGAATGAATTTCATTGTATGAAAGCAATCTCTACAAGCAGATCAATTATCTTTCTCAAATCAAAACTACACTGAACAGGCTGAAATGTGAGCTGTATATGGCTGCCAACACTCCTGCAAAACATTGTCTATGAGGCCACACATCTATACAATTGTGTCATATTTACAACTGTATTCTTTGAATTAAGACAATAAAAATACATTATTTTTAAAAAGAACTTCACTGTCCAGCTATTTTGTTTTTTAGTTTTACATATACCATTTAACTTTTTGCACTCTATTTTTAAAGCAGTGAATCTGACATTTACTGAAACATCCAGTTCTGGAGTTTCAAACACTGTCATTGAAACAGATTGACCTGGAAGATTCCCCACCAGGGAATGTTTAAGTGAATTTTCTGCTTTATGAATTGACCCCAAAGTATCCTAAAAAATGTTTTGGACTTTTGTACATGTTACAATCCTTGCACAATCAAATTTAGAATTACCAAGTGATGTAATATGAGGGCCTACCTAATGTATCAAATCAATCTGAATGAAATCAGACAGGCCCTTGCACTAAATAGTTATTATAAAATCTAAAAGAGATTGTACAATCAGATTGTAGCTTATATGGTGAATTTCAGGAGGATTTTTCAGTCAGGAGGAAGTCCAGCAGGAAGTTAGAGGAACTTTCACAAAGTGCTGGTAATTTTCTTCTTTGTTGTCTCCAATAAACACTTTCCTCACCTTTTGGTTTAGAGAAATTTAAACATTCTCTAAACTAAAGGTGAGGAAAGTGTTCTGTTTTGGTGATTTTGCTCTGTTCTGTGTTCTGTTTTGGTCACTATGATCAATAGCGGACAAATCTTTCCAGAATAAACACAAGCGGCAATAAAAATATTATTGGGTTCTACTCCTTCCTTGCAATATTCAAAACCTAAAAAAAAAAAATTCCCTTTTACCCAAACTTACACAGTTCTGTGACCTCACTAAGGAAGTTTTCCATGTGAAATGCATACAAGAAATGGGTGGAGTGGTTGTCACCAGAAGGAACAGGCAGTACTAAATGTCAGAAGGTCCAGCTCTTCCTCACACTACTAAAAATATGTTTTTGATATTGAAATTTTACATCACCATATCCTATTTTGGCAGGAAGCACTGGCTAATCTCCAAATGGAACAGCAACAAAAAAAAAACTTACTAACTTACCTCTGCTCAAAACAGCTTAATGTTGACCCCTTTGTGATAAAAATGATCAATAAGAAAAAAAAAAGATATATGAATGAATGAATGAATAAAAGAAAAGACATGTAAAAGACTTGCAGAGGTGCACTGAATACATTGAGCCTGATTTATTAAAGCTCTCCAATGCTAGGGAAGATACACTTTTATCAGTGAACCTGGGTGAACCAGCAAGCCTGGAAAGTATTTCCTTAAAGTTTTTTGCTATTTGTTAGAAAATGTTTTCAATCCTGGACTAGATCCATTCCAGGTTTGCTGGATCACCCAGGTTCACTGATCAACGTGTATACTCTCCAGTCTTGGAGAGCTTTAATAAATCAGGCCCATTGTGTAAATTTTACTAAATTGTGAAATGCCTGTATTTATTTTATACAGCATAGGAATATCTCCCTCCCTTTTTTGACCACCTGGCTAATCTTTTCTCCTGCTAAGCTTTGTATGGAGAATATTAGACATTTTGAAGAACAGCATTCTCACACATATCCTAATTTTAAGGAATAAAGAATAACACAAACTGTTTTTCTAAAAAAAAAACAGGTTTAATGGCTCAGAAAGCCAGGACAGAATGCGGCATTTGTTCTGTTTATGTAACGTCTTTGTTATATTCCTTTTTATAGCATACAGAAGGCAGCCGGGGCTTGTTCATTGAGCAACACCAAAACCAAATGGTTTGGCCATTAATTGGCTAAAACGAAGGTTATGATTTATGTTCAGTTTAAAATCAATCTGTCCTTGTGTCAACATAATGGAATTATAATAGTACATGTGATTCAGGATCCCGAGGTAGTGCATTTATACAACTTTTACAGTAAATTGTCTGGAGATCAAAATCTACTAAATCCATCTCAATCTCCACATTATAGAGTAAAACTACACTCTGCAGAACAGCAAAGTGCCGCCAGGAAATTGTATTCTATTAAGCCTGCATGGAGGGTACAAGCCTAGAGAGACTCGACTCCTATTTTTTTTCATTATTTTTCAACCTTGCAGGTCATTTAGAAAGGCTGAATGTGTCCCCCACTGCCTAAAAAATCAGCACGGACGTCAAGATGCATAAATCTGAACACGACTGCTTTCTATTCCCAATTTCCCACTCCAGCATAAAATCTAACAAACAATGCAACGCAAACAAGATTGGCCCAGTTCAAGCTCCGCTCCTCATAAATTTCTTATAACTGATTTGCATGTTTCCGATACACAGCCTGGAGGGCTTTAAAGGAGATTTGATGGTTATGTGCTGCACAGAAGCAGCGGAAATAATTTCACAAACAATACCAATAGGAATATGTCTAGTCTGTGTATCCTCCGTGCTACGGGGTAATGCAAATGTTCAACGCACGCTTGTAATGCGGCAGAGGGAAAAAACTGGATGTCTGGGACCAGAGCAGCATGATCATCCCCCCATGTACGTCACTGGGTCCCACTTCTAGCGGCGGAGCCAGGAATAATCGCGTCACTCCTCAGACTCTGACGCCTTGATACTCGAAAGGTCTTGCGCTGATCCAGAGGATGGTGCTGTGTGCTGAACTTGCTCCCTGCCATAGCCGAGGACATGGACAGAATATTTAATAAGATAAGCGAGAGTAGAGATGATTATGCTGCTTTAAAGCAACAATACTCTCTGAATCTCTCTCTGTTGTAACAAAGGAGGTTTATGAAGCTACAGCTGCATAATAAAGAAATTACACAAAGACCTTTTCAGCCTGCATTGCACCACTGCATGCGGGATCATCCAACATATCTGAAGCATAGTCTACCACAGAGCAACATGCATCATCTAGCTACACCTACCCATGCAATGGTCTCCTCACACATATCCACAACAAGTCACATGGGGGCTTATTGAATAATGTAGCACAAAGAACAATTTAGATCAATCATATATCTGTGAAAGACTGCTGGTGGTCACCCACAGACACAAGATAACTAATGGCTTATCTATTCTTAGACTATGTTTATCAGAAATAATCATGGAGAACTGCAGGGGTAAATGATTGGCCAGGTTGGCATTTTTAGGCAGTCTCCATTGTTTGATTGTTTGACACACGAGCAATAATTGTCGTTGGAAACCAACAATTGACGACCGACCGTCTGATAATCTTTAACAAAAAAAGTGCACAACGACGCCGATGAAGTATCTTAAGCATCTGAACCAAAGAAAATGTAATACATTACAGCCTACCAGTCCTAATTTCATTTTACACAGTGATCCTACCATAACACATTTTTTGTCTAAGAATGAACACACTTAATTTCGGTTACGATCTACAGGTATATTTCCATAATAAAAGGGACAAAACATGAGGAGATGTACAAGTAAAAATGTGCTGAACACTTTATTTTTTTCATTTTATCATTGTCAAGTGCAAAATATTGATAATGCACACCTAATTTCTTGGCTCATACGATCAGTAAAGTGGCAGAAAAGATTTTTGCCTATGTGACCAACACAAATTTATATAGAAACTGTGAGGAGGCCGATTATAGACGATGATACTCAATTTTGCAAATTCAAGTATCTATTATGGGTCTGTATTACCTATATAATTAGATGTTGTACATAACAAACAATCATTCAAGGAGGGCATGACCATTGTCAGACACACAGTAGAACAACCAGACCTTTTTGAATTAGCATAGAAAATTACCCTACTTTTCCATAGATTCATTCTAACAGAGCTACAGACCTATAAACACAAGAGTCACATGAACACCTAATAAAATATTGTAACTTTGACAGATTATTACCACTTTCCAATGAGCAATGGTCATATTTTTTTTCTTTTTTGCTACATAGTCTTATATCTTCTTATTAAAAATTTGTACTATATTTTCTGTAGCAGAACCAAACAAGGGTGTCTCCTCTCCTTTCTCTATTACCTTTTTGCTGCATTATAATGAGACAAAACACAGGAAATGTAGTGCAGAAAGTAGTATATTTATTTTGATGTTTTAATCGCTACAGATAGCATATCGCATGTCCACCCTACACGGCCAATCTGCACCCTAAACAGGCAGCCTTTGGCGACTGTGTTATATTGCCAACAAAAATAAAATACTCTTTTATACAGAAATCTTTTGTATAGCAAACATGCCACAGACACGTAATAGTCCCCCTTTAAAAAGGAAAACCTCTTTTTCAACCACAGTCTACATGTCCCTGTAAATTATGGAAGTCTGTAAGGTATTACCATTTTAAAACAGAAAGAAAACCCTTCGTTCCTGCATAATGTTAGTGCCTCGCTGCAAGAGATGCATTTTGCAGAGTGTATTGATCCCTAAAGCAGAGTTTATGGCGTAGCAGTCCCTCTGGGAGATATATAACTTACGTCTCTATGTGAGTCAGACCTGCGGAGCCTCATTAGAGGATCAAACGAGTTAACACAATAAGCAAGCCCTTAACTCTCTATGAACTACTGCCCAACAAGAGAACCCAAGCAATCAGGGAAAGACATTATCACATTTTCCAACTACGGAAATTTTCCATCAACTACGTTAATTTTGGCTTCAACCTTTTGTTTTGTAATACTGAAGAATTTGCATACACTGCATTAATACAGCAGTGCAAAAATATTGGGTGTTAAACAGCACTACCTAGCAAATGATCATTCATACAAATTGCTATGGTACCAATGCCATCTGCTCTTCAGATGAAACGTGCTTGTCGCCTAGACATAGTGTAGACAGGTAGACATTTTTGTTAGACTGCATAAATATGCAATAGATTACTGCTGATCAGTTCTCTGCTGGAAATATTTACACTGGAGAGCCGATATCATGTGACCTGATTCTCGGTAATAATGGAGTTAAGGAAAATAGCTCCATGAAGCTTTATATATATATATATATATATATATATATATATATTTTTTTTTTTTTTTTTTCTTCTGCTTATGCTGCACCAGTATCAGGGACCCCTTTGGGGTTTGTTTTTTGCTTTTTTTTTTATCAAGCAATATGGTTACTAACACAACATTTTCATGCAAGACTATTAATTGTCTATTCAAGCCTTTAAGGAGGGCACAGGTTTTAAAAAGCCGACCTTTCAGCCGAACTGAATTTGTATAGACCCTTACGGGCAGCAGCTCCAGTTATTAATATTTTCCTTTTTATTCTTTTCCATTGTGGTTGAAAAGTCTAAAAAAAAGTCTAGTGGGGCTCCAGCTAATGTGCTTATGCCAACTTGCTATCCCAACTAGCTATTGTCTACCAAATGCATGCTGGGAGATTCACATCAGCGCATTTAGGAGGTAGCCCCACCTAGTCTATTCTTCTGTATAGCTCTGTGATTGAAGAAACTCCTTTTTTCCAATAAACCTTTATTGAACATGTTGAATAAATAGGTATTGTGTGCTTGATTTTAGGCAGGAGAATTTCTACAATAAACTGATGGATAGCTTGTGTAACATGTTGAATAGACTCTTTGACAAATATTATTACCTAGTTGGCAATAAAAATAGGGCCTTAGATAAAGATTGATTATGCGAGTTCAGATCAAATGTAATTATATGTAGTCCAAATTGCTGAAAATTCACACTTAAATTTTACATGTTACAAGAAATGTTAAAATTAATTTTTGTACTATTAATTTCAGTACTTTTTGATTTGTAGCTTTCAATTAAAAAATACAAAGCACAAAACAGTGGCATGTTCCTTTTTTAAGCAACAAGCACATGACAAATTATAGCTAATGGCAGCTTTCTGGGCCCGGTCTGAGATAATGTCACAAACAATGAACAAGGAAAACATGCAGGATATCATCCCTAAATGGAAAATAATTACCTTACAAAGGACAAAGCATTGTCTTACTTCTGACAGCAATTCCAGCAATAAACAACAATCCAGCTGTCATTTTTCTACAGCAGATACCTGTCCTGTGAATGGTTACTACTGGCAAACACTGTCTGGCTTTCCTTTCCTTAACTTGGAAACCACTATAACTGCAAATTATTTAACCACTTAGACAAGGTCGACAGGCAGAAACTATTAGCCAAAAATAAGAACCACTTTCAAACAACAAATAACATACTTTGCTTCCTGAGATGTTACATTATGAGGCTTGAAGCGGATTGCCAGCCTAGCTTTAATCTTACACAGTTACACAGCTCCTCTCCTGTACTGAAATTGTTTACTTTTATTTTACTGCATACTTTAACCTTTCACAGTGTGTATTAAAAGCTGAAGAGTCAGATAGATCCCACCTCATTTCCTGGATGGAGGATATCTGTCATCCTCTAGTTCTTTTACCCTAACCTAACCAGTTGTTAGATTGTATTTCTTTGAGCCACGGAGACTCAGAATCATATTAGGTGTTGACTAGGACAGTCCTGGTAAATGCGTTCTACCTAGGATTGCCATAGATTGTAAGCTCTTCTGGGCAGGGTACTCTCCTCCTCTTGTGTCACTGTCTGTATCGGTCTCATTTGCAACCCCTATTTAATTTACAGCGCTGTGTAATATGTTGGCGCTATATAAATCCTGTTTGTTAATATTAATACTAATAATAATAATAATAGAAAATGTATTCTAGAATCAATTGTTCTTCCTGCTTTGGGTATCACACTGTATTATCTACGCACGCTAGATAGCGGTCACCTAAGACAGCGAGTGTAGTGTAGGACAACTCATTTCCTATGGCAGAGGATGCCGCTTGTCCTCTCTACTCCCCTTCTTAATCATTCTAGTGACAATGGAAACAATCACACAAGATAGCTTTTAAGAAATATAAATCTGACATGCGTATGTAGCATAGGAATTTGCCTTTTTAATGTTGGTTTTAGTTGTGCTTTAAAAATACAATTGCAAAAATAAAATGGGACCATTTATTAAATCTGTTGCACAGCAAGACAGTGCAAAACTGGGGCAGCGAGACAGATTGTGTGACAGATTTATTACAAGGTTAGAGTGCATAGATTCCTTCTTCAGCCACTCTTGTACTGTGACCGAATTAAAACTGACCCCTTCCTAATTAAGCGTCTGTTTAGCATGAAAATCTGTCTAATCTTTAGTAATAAATCTGTTGCCGACCTTGCAAATCTGTTGCAGTTGGCTGCCCAGGAATCAGAAGCACAGGTTGGAAATACACTGTAAACCTGTTGCAGAGAATTTGCTAAGCATACTCTGTGTCTAACTGTGTAGCTAATGTGCTTGATAAATTTCCACCAATGGGTATTCAAATAAGTGAGTACTTGCAGGGCTTATGTATTAGGGCAAATCATTTAGAGTTCAATTTAGGTTCATTCTGACCTGCAGTTGGCCTCTTGCCTCAATTTGACCTGCGTCTTCAATATATAAATATTATATTATATAGAACAAACGTCCACAGAACTTTTTACTATCAGTAATGTGTGTAAATAAAAAAGCATGTTTATTTCCATGTACCTATTCTTTACCCACTTTGCAACGGTTATCGCACATTTAGATTTAGGCTTTCACCCTGCAGCGTTTTCGAACGTTTGTGGTACCTTTTGACAATTTGAGAGTTTTTTTTGAGGCATTTTAACCTTTTCTACCCATTTTCTGCAGATAGCTTGGTTCTTGCTGTTAAAAATGCCCAAAACTCAAAGGAAAGCTGCATGCACATTTATAGGTGTTTAAAAGTAAACCCAGCCTGGCTAAAAAAGTAAAAGTGTTAGTATTTTACATATTGAGAAGGATCATCAAAGGAACAGTTTATTAACTGAACGCATCAAAACCTGAAATCTTATGTAATTCATAAAAAGTGCTAATACATTTTGTTTGGATGAGAATAGAAAGTTTTTTTTCAATGTCACACTTAGTAATAAAACCATTTAATATTGTAATTTACCAGTCCCAAGATATGCTGGCTGAATTGTTTTTGTTTTCCCTTTAACCGGTAGTTCTGCAAATAATACACTTAATGTCCATGGGTGGCTATGATAACACAGTATCTATGGAGCTGGTTCCTAAACACATGTTCCTCTATTCAGTTCCATTACATAGTTTCCTATTACTTCAAGATGAGCCTACATACAAGATTTTGTTCTTACCTGTCAGCTTCTTGACAGGCTGCAGCCGCACACTGATGGCTTGGTGGCTGAGCAGGGGAGAGGATGGCAGTGAACGGGACATACCCTCCATTATTCGTATGTGCTGCATGCCCTCAGTCACAGGAAGGGGGGTAATGGAGTAGTCGGGCTCAAATGCACAGTCGTTTTCAGAGGAAGAGCCACCTGCATGAAAAAGGGGTAAACATGGCAAATAAAATAACTACATTTAAACAGTCAACTGCATTGTAAATATTTAATATGAAAAATACTGCCCCAACACATATTTTAAACAGTTCCTGTAACAATGGGGGCTCAGTCATTAATACTGTGGTTCTGTGGTCTAATATACTAAGAAAATGTATTAAATAAATGTAATAAATCCCATAACCTGCTCTTTAGAAACAGTAAGTAAGAAAATATGAAAAAAATTAACATTTTTCATCATGGATAAAAAAAAACAAACACATGTACTGTGATTAAAAAAACAAAAAAGTTCACATGTTTAGTAAGCTCTTGCTACATTTGAAATACCCTTTCATGCAAACAAAGCAAAAAATATTTTCAACTGAGTTTCATCTGCAGAAAGAGTGCACGTCTCCGCTTTAATAATGTAAATAACTGGAGCTCACTATTTATAAATACATTGCTGATTGTCAAATTATTGATAGCAAATAACTACAAATGTGTACAGACTTTCAAAAGATTGTACATAAATATCAGCTCTTATCTTTCTTGGGTAGAAGATAAGACATTGCTATAGTAGCAGTCTGGGAATTCTGCCAAACTGTGGGTTATCTTTCCCTTGTATTATAACCACAGTTTACTAGCTATTTTACTATTGTACTCAAAATGCCCATGTTAAAGGGAAAGCAATCAATATATGATGCTGCAAAACTGCATGCAGCCTTACTATTTGTTTTCATTGCTTTGATCAACACACATACTAGCTGCTCCAAGGTAGGCATTGTACTCTGCAGGCATTGTAGTACTCAATAAAAAGACAATGGCCTACTCCATATTCATAGGGGAGTTCACATGAGTTTGAATTGTGTTTATAAAGGATATAAAGCTTAATCTGTGCAAGTAATGTTCCAAACAACACTTTAAAAGACTGTGACTGAGTGGGTGAAGGCCCAAGGGGCCAGTAATGACGGCTCCCTGAGATCATTATTAGTAATTTTTTTTTTTTCAGAATTCTTATGTGAGGTCTGCTGTTCTTTTTTTTCCAAGGGAATATAATTAAATAAGTCACTAAAAATCCAACAATCGCTTGTTGATTGAATCTTACACAGGACTTTGGTAATGCATTCAGGTATGAGCATGTGTTTGTATCTATCGTTCCGTCCACAATTAGAGGCTAGGAAAAATTTATGAAAACAAAAACAGCTGGAATTGTGACCCACAGTAACCAACCAGGTGCCATTTACTATGACAAAAGATATCAGACTGGTTTGATAGCTGCTCCAATTTTAAATAGGCTTCATAAATCATCCTCAAATTTACACCTAAGCCAAATGTGTGATCTTGAGAAAGCAAAACCAATTATAAACTAAGTTTGAATTAAAATGAAGAGCTCATAAACATTATTGCCAGATGATACTGTAAACCCAGCGATCACTGTAAATGAACATGCGAAATTGTGCTAACATGTATTCAGGTTTACACCACTTGAAGAAGTGCAAAAAAATGCAGAGCTTTTCCTTTACTATGTGGTCGTAGAACTAATCCTGCAGAAAATTAGATCTGTGTTTGGCATTTTGCCTGTGTTGAAATCTAAGGCCCTGATTTAATAAAGCTCTCCAAGGCTGGAGAGAATACACTTTCATTAGTGAAGCTGGGTGATGCAGCAAACCTGGAATGGATCTGGGCCAGGATTGAAAACATTTGCTAACAAATAACTGATGGCTATTAGAAAATCTATTCCAGGTTTGCTGGATTACCCATCTTCACGGAGGAAAGTGTATTCTCTCCAGGCTTGGAGAGCTCTAATAAATCAGACCCTAAGTCTGAAGTAATGTCTAGTGATGTCCTTATGGACCAATGCATCAGTATCTTTGATCTAGGTGAGCATTCTGTTCCCACCTAATGCCCCATGTAGGTAGGTCCAACCTGCACCAGGTCCCAGAAAAGCCCAAATACCCACTAAAAGGATTAGATACTGATCAGCAACCACAATAAAACCAATAATATGTATATATGTTCAGTAAGCTTGGGGGGTCTGACTTATGCGATCCAACCCTCCAGAGGTTACTGTAGTACAAATTGCTGAAAAACTAAATACTTTCCATTAGACAAAGGTGTAGGGAAAGATGGTGCATCACAGTTTGATGTGATGCTGTTCCTATGTTGATCCCTTCTCTACTTTTAAAGGAGCCTACTAGCCTAGGAGTCATAAGTAGACCATAGAGCAATGGAAAACAGTGGCCGGGCCTCCATGTCTACGGCTTGGTGTGCAGGAGTCAATGGCCCTGATTTATTAAAGCTCCCCAAGGCTGGAGAAGTTACAATTTAATCAGTAAAGCTGGGTGATCCAGCAAACTCAGAATGGATTTCTGTAAAGTAATTTCCTATTTGCTAGCAAATGGTTTGAATCCTAGACTAGATCCATTCCAAGTTTGCTGGATTACCCAGCTTCACTGATAAAAGTGTATCCTTTCAAGCCTTGGAGAGCTTTAATAAATCAGACCCAATGACCTGAGAAAGAGGTGTTACAAGATGAACTATTGGAAAAAGGGGAATCGGGGAGGCAATGTGACTTACAAAATGTGCCGCTATCATTTAGGAACCAAATAGTATGAGACCTTCAGAGATGTTTTGGTGGAACAAGGGGACCTGCACAATATTGGGCTGGTGGTTAATTGGTTGATTGAGGTGTCCACCAGATTCCATCAATTAACTAACCACAGACACTTTTTACCAATTATAAAAAGCAGTAAGATCTCTGCCCTTGCTTTAAAGCATCCTAGTCCCTCAGTCACTCACTACAAAGTCAACTAAAAACTCAATGTCCAATTTTTACCATTTATGTCATCGAGACATAAAGAATGACAAGGAAAATGGTCAACACACATGAACAAGCTGAGAAAAATCTGTGCACAATAAAAAACTTTAACAGTTACACGTTATTTGTAATTGTCCTCTAAGTCCTTTGTGATCCCTTTTTCCAATGCTCATAGGTGATCATCTAATCAAACAAATTACTTGAAGATACCAAGTTAGTATAGCCAAAATCAAAATTCTCTATGAGGGATTTAGGATAAACCCCTAATTCATAACAATACTGAATATGATTATAATTAAATTATAATTTAGCCTTTTAATTATCTAAAAAAAAAAACTTTTATCCTTTGTGTTAACCTTTTTAATACAGGAAGAAGCTTACTTTTCTTCACATCTGTTTCCATCATGTACAATGTTTATGTTTGATGGGCACACCTTAGCTGTTGTGCACCTAAGTATACACTAGGTGGCAGCACAGTAGAGCCTTTAATAAGATAAAGATTGTGGCAAAAGGTATAGAGCACTAGGAAGCAGACATAAAATAATGACATCACAGCACTTAACAAAATTAACTGAGCTGGAAGAATATAAAAAGGTTTATCAGCCAGAATAGGCTAGTTCTTAGTAATGTAGTGGGAATAGAAGTCGTGAGAGCATGTAATGTTATACTTTACTAACAAGATACATTTTTACTCATCCATGCAATTTTCATTGCTTGTTACAGATGAACAGACACTTCAACGCGTCAGTTTTATAGCCTTTGTTACAAGTGGAATTGTATAATACAGCAACAAGTGAACAAAACAGAGAACAGTACATCATT
Organism: Pyxicephalus adspersus; assembly: GCF_032062135.1. Classification (NCBI taxonomy): domain Eukaryota; kingdom Metazoa; phylum Chordata; class Amphibia; order Anura; family Pyxicephalidae; genus Pyxicephalus; species Pyxicephalus adspersus. The sequence goes on along the minus strand of NC_092863.1, from coordinate 13,097,556 downwards.
CAAGGATTCTACTGCAGTAAAGAGTCAGAAGACATTGGTATTATACCCATCCTGGAACAAAAGGGGCAATGTGCCTTTTGTAGAAATGCCACTCATCTTCTCTTTACAGATCATGACAGAACACATGATCTGTATTGTTAAGCCAACATCATCACTTGTTTGTATCTATGTTTACCATGTCATGTCATGACAGGTTTATGTGTTTATGCCTAGAAACCCAACATTGGGTCTTAAGAGTTCATTTAAAGAAACTACATTTTGTTTTAACTTTGTAGCCAGTAAGGGCGGCTAATTGGTTTTAGTCTTTAGGGTGTTTATTAGCTATTGGATGTGGATATTTTTATTTTATTGGATATTTACTTTTTGTCCAGGGGACACAAAAGTTGGAGGAAAGCAATACAAAGTGAGTGGAGATTCACTGAAAACAGTGTTCCCATTACTGCATCCCAGTTTTGATCGGATATTACTTTCTGTTAAGGTGACAATGGCCATTAGGTAAAATGTAGCAATAAAAACACCTGATAAAGGGTTCTCACAATGGTCTGTGGGGCGGACAGGGGTTTAACAATGGTCATTAGGACAAATAGAGAGGGTGTATGGGCAAGCAGGTACTTTATTTCTCAACTCACGCTGAGAAAATTAATGCATTTGCTATGGTTTGCTCTTCCACAGGGATTAGGTTAGCAATATCCTATTTATTTCCTATACTAGATAAGTGGTATATCCCATAGCACCCTGTTTGTGTAGTCTAGATATTTGTGTGCATAGCTTGTACTTACCGTATATAAAGTGTATGAACAGGAGAATTTCCTGTTGTACTTATATAAAGTGTATAACAATGAACAGGAGAATTTCGTTACATACATTTCATACATTTTTACAGGTTTGACAAGTACAAAAGTTACAAAAACAGCACGCACACTGTATACAGTAACTGAATATCCAGGCAAATGTAGTCCTGCCTTGTAATTAAAATGGCCTGTGATTTACAAAAACTAAACTTGGTTGTCTCAGAAAAACAAAAGGAAAGCTTTAACAGCACTGGAATATCGTGAAAAGGGAAAACGTTTAGAAGTTATATTTTTCATCAAAGAATCCCAAAGTAGCATCTCAGGCGCCAGAAACTAAAAACCATGATTAGGCTGTGATTACCACATCTCATCTGCCCATTTCCACTTTTATCTGAATGTTCATTGTTATTGCCAAAAATGCATTACCATAATTGTGCTGCTAGTGCGATCCACTGTATTATGTATGTGGCGCCAATAGCTGTTATTTTACTTCTGTGGCAGATTACTGATCACCTAACTGTAATCACTTCATAAATGACATCAGGGAGAATACTAGTCACCCTATTACAGTGCTGCACGATTAATGCAAAATAGAACAGAATGTCAAATAAATGACATGAGGATGAAGGCGACTGGCGATTCTCTGTTCAGAGACACCATAAAATGTTTCCCTAAAGCGAATGTTCAGTGGTTTTGTACATACATTTTTTTTTTATCATGGTTGGGACTAAAAGAATAACTTTTGTTACTGGTAAATAAAAAAAAATTTCTATAAGTGCAGCTCTTGCTTGCTTTATATTTTGAAAAAAAAGATTATAATCTAAAGGTCAAAAATATAACTGTTCAAGTTGACGTATTATTTATCAGACTGTGCACCTAAGAAGGTTACCTCTGTATATTCCATATTATTAGCTAACCTAGACATGTTTTAAATGAATAGTTGTATAATAAAAATTTGATACATATAGTAAAAATAAAGAACAAATACAAAAAGGTCATTTAAAACACACACACACACACACACACACACACACACACCAAGCATATTATATTAGTTAAAATCTTAGTTAGGAACATGGATACTTATGTGAGAGTGGCTTAAAATATTGGATTTTCTGTCATAAATAAATTCCAGTCTAAACAGAAGTTTATAAGATGCAAAATAGAACAGGGACTGAATCCTGTGTTGCACTTTAATAAAGCCAAGCCGTCTGAAAAAAAACATAAGAACAATAACTGGCTAGAAAAAGACAGTCTCAATTAGTCTGAGCTTCCAGTTAATGGATGAAGACAATGGAGCGATGTCTTGCAACTTTACTATTAGTTAATACTAAGATATCCCAGCTCATGACAAGGGGATTTATATATTAATTCTTTGGCACTGTTCCTCTGTTTGAGCACTAGAAGTAAAGTCATGCTACCTGTTTTTACATGTATATTTGTATAACAGCATGACTCGCATATGAAACAAACCTATAAAATAACTCCAAGGCAATCTTGGGTAAACAACCTTTTTTCTGGGATGTTCCTGGACTCAAAATCTGGTAAATCCAAGTTGAGATGGTTCAGGAGAGGTTTCCTGTTATGTACCTCATAAACTAACATTCAGCATGTATGGTGAAGAGGGATGGCATAGAGACATAATGCAGTATGTGGGTGCTTATTATTTTGGAATATGTGTCCTATTTTCCCTCTGTTC